>NW_020524700.1:0-57500 GCF_003368295.1 Carassius auratus
AAACGTTAGCGGGGCTCGTGTTGTAGCAAACTGAACAAAATACAAGAACTTATTTGTGGAGGGATTAAATGTTTTGTTCAGTGATGGGCTTGTAGAAAACATGCCAAACCCAGCCCGGATTATTATTATTATTATTTATACACATTTCTATAGTGTGCTCAGTTTAATATAAAGAGAGAATAGTGTTATTTGTATACTTTTACTATTATGTACGTGGTTTGCATTATTTATATACACAATACATATTTTTAAAATTCACATCTTTTAATCTAATTCATACCTTTCTATTGCTAATGTTATTATATAGTATGAAAAACACAGCATTGTTTTATTTATACCATCTATAAAGTTTATATAAAGTTATTTTTTATATAATAAATTGGTTATTTTATTGGTTATTTATATAACCTTTTGTTTTTATATTTTTTTTATTTGTCAATTTTTTGGTCATTTTTAACATTGTTTTGTTTCTGTACCATAACTTTTTTCTTGTAATTTAATTATCGCCCTAAATTGTATAACTTAATGTTTTATATATATATATATATATATATATATATATATATATATATATATATATATATATATATATATTAGAAACTTTTGCATATATATATATATATATATATATATTCTTTCTTACTGTAACTTATGTTGATTTATATCATTTACATTTTCATCATTTACATAATATATATATATATATATATATATATATATATTTTTTTTTATAACTAATCCATTACTATCATATTGAATATTTGTTAAATTAAACGCTTAACTCTTTGGGATTAGCGAGATCAAACTCTTTTAGTGCACTAGCATAATAAACCAATACTACTTGTTCAATAAAGCATCTTTTATCGATCTCTGGCATCAATTTAAAATATTTCTATCAGACATTTTCTGTATCTTATGTTAAAAACAGACAAACAAGCAGTGTATTAAACCCGAACACAATAGATGTTGATGTGAAAAGACGTTAGGAAGCACATTAGGAGTGTAATAGATCAATCATAATGAGTGTAATGCACTGACACACACTCCTAAAGATTGGTGTTGATCCTGTATTCACCCAAAGATCGTCCGTCTGACTTTGTTTTCCAGCTATAAGAAGAAGGATGGAGACCTGGCTCTGGCTCAGGCTCGGATCAAGGAGCTGGAAGCGCAGCTCAACAAGAAAGAGGCGTCTCTGAACACGGCGCTCAGCGAGAACAAGTCTCTCTCCGCAGACCTCGCCGACCTGAAGGCTCAGCTGGCCAAAGTAAGTCCCCTGCTGCTCCTTCAGCCTCCTGCGCTTCAGAGTAACCGAGGTGCCTGCTCTCTCTCTCTCTCTGTTTCAGTCTGAAGACGCTCACGGCGTGGCCAAGAAAACAGCTGAGGCGGAGACCCTGATGAGGGTGGATCGGAGAACCGCTGCCAGAGTCTGATCGAGGAGCTGGAGTTCAGGGAAGAACCATGTTTGAGGAGGTCAGCGCTGTACCATAGATAGATATATTGCTGATTTGACGTTATCGAGTAATATCGCGTAAACCAAACCAAACACGTCTACAGAGTGCACGCTAGTAGGTTAAACTTGTGCGCATCTAGACTGTTCTTTCACTGCATGATTCAGTTTATAAAAATGCATTTAAATTATCACAAAATTTGAAGATATGGGGACGGAAAGTGCATATATTTATATAATTTCATATAGTTAATCAAATATCTTAAAATTAGCATGATTATTTTTTTTTTAGAACAGTTCAATAAACAAGAAGTTAATTTAAGAGACTTGGGTTTTAAGACACCATATTGTCTGTTTTTGCGCCATTTCGACGACAAAAATAATGCAGACAGCGCTGTTTTGCGTCTCTGAGCGACTTGATGGTGTTTGGTTCCTGGTGAATGAATCGTTCGTTTAAATGATTCGATTTAATCCGCAATGACTCACTTATTAATAGTGACTCACTGCCACCTACTGGCAGTGTTAATTTCACATTTAAATTATTGTTTCATTAAATAATGTCAAATATCAGTGTTAAACCTGCTATGTATAATACATCTAAACAATTGTGTGTGTAACGTCAGTTTAAATGCATTTGCGTTCTGCATTAAACCGTGTGTAAATGCGTCTAAATGCCACTTCAGATGCAGCTTCTGCGTTTCCTCCGCATTCGTTGTGTTGATTTGTCTACTGTCGATTCTGATTGTATTTGCTGGGTAACAGCCCAAATGTCTCGTTGTTTTAATCGACTGATGACATTTTTAAGAATTTGACTCGATAGATGATGCCATGTCAAAATAAAAGTCCCCCCCAAAAAGGCGTTCAAAATAAAAGTCCCACATGCTTCAAAATAAAAGTCCCACAGAATTAACGCGAGCTGCTGATTTGAACCGTGTTGTGTGCTGCAGGAGATGCGTGAGACCCGTCATCGGCGTGAGAAGCGCACGGTGGAGGTGGACTCTGGCTTGCAGCAGGACTACGAGTTCAAGCTGGCGCAGGCGCTGCAGGATCTGCGCAGACAGCACGAGGAGGCAGGTGCAGATCTAACAAAGGATGAGCTGCAGCAGACCTTCAGGGCCAAGGTCAGAAACACTGGCTTCACAAGTAACGCTGGGTTTGGGAGCGTGTGCTAACTGAGCTCTTCCCTCTGCAGCTGGATAACGCCAAGGTGTCATCTGACATGAACGATAAGGCAGTGCTCACGGCTCGTGAGGAGCTGCAGGAAGCACACATGAGGATCGAGGGTCTGAGCTATCAGCTCAGTGCTCTGCAGAAGCAGGTACACATGACCCGCCGTGTCCTATATAAGCGATACAGCATCACTCGTAATACTAGTTCCTGTGCACGTCCTGATTAGTCAAGTGTGTGTTGTTTCTAGGGTGAATGTTATTTATACACTCTTGCACCAGTGACGCTATGACTAGAGTAGTTTCCGTTTCAGTGCACTACTTCACCACGATGAACTGTTTCAGGCAGGATTTTGTCAGTGTTTCCGTAATAATGACTTGAGAGTGAAAGTTTGCACTTGCATATGCGACCATGGGTCTTAAAAAAAAAAATTAAAGGTTAAAGGTCATACTAATTATACTAATTTTTTTTGGTTAATGACAATTTAATACAATTTACATAATAACTACCCTTTAAAATCTCTTGTTATTTTTAGGAAATATTTTAAGTGATATTTTAATTAACAAAAATATTTATATATTAGAATTTCTTTATAACGTGATTTTTATATTTTGTCATCAAGTATTTAACTACCTTTTAAAATCTCGTTTTTTATGAAATATTATAATTGATATTTTAAAAAATATTTTTATTACATTTATTTTTATATTTTGTCATCAAGTGTATATCTTTTATTATTATTTAAAATATTTTTGAAGTATTTTATTTATAAATATCTATAAAAACATCTTAAATGGCCTAATAAATTATGTATTTTCATATTTAATATAATATTTGAAGAGATTATATATTTAAGATAAATTAGGGATAGAAAAACAGTAAATCCTGATACAACTTACTGTTGTTTTTATGAACATAGTAGAATTAAATGAATAGTAAATCATAGTCATTTAAAAAGTCACACTATATATAGTGCCATATGCATTTACACACATACATGTTATAAGTATATTAAGTATATTACATAATTATTACATTTTAACTGTTTATTAGGGACGATAAATTCGATTTCATTGAGCCCCTACAGTTTTTCGAATCTGGAGCACATGTGCTTTTGGGAAAAAATGAAACCTTAAAATCTGCAGAAAGCCAAAGCTGATGTCTAAATGTCAAAGTTGAAACCCTCTGCATCCAGTCGTTCAGCACCTGTTTTTGTCCCTTCGCAGGCGTCTGCCGCCGAGGAGCGCATCCGCGAGCTGGAGAACATGCTGTCCAGCGACCGGGACAAGTACCCGCCGACAGCTGGACGCCAAGGAGCGCGAGATGGCCGAGCTGAGGGAGGTCATGCAGCAGCAGCTCAACGAGTACCAGGAGCTGCTGGACGTCAAACTGCCCTGGACATGGAGATCAACGCCTACAGGAAGCTGCTGGAGGGCGAGGAGGACCGGTGAGCGTCTAAAACACATGTCTGAGTCACTCGAGCCAGGAACAAATGACAGGAAGGCAGTCCAAGTGAGCATATTGGGCATCAGAGGGCATTTCTAATATCTAAAGTGCTTCAAAACTAGCTTGAAAACCTAAGAGTGTTGTAGCTTTTCTACAAATGGTGACTTGTTAGGCAGATTGTTAGCTTTTGAAACCTGTTCGAACACTCAGATTACTATGTTGGACAAGCATGCGGCGTAAAACGCCATCAAGGTAGGAAGCTCACTGGGTTTCGTGACGCATTTAAGTGAGCGATGCACACAAACAAGGTGTTTTTGAGTGTCTTGCGTTCTGGCAGCTGGTTATTATCATCGCTCGTCAAACACACTTCACATTTTTGCGCTTCATTCTCGACATACTCTGTGCATGCGTGCTGCAGGAGTACGGTAGGTTGTAAATGTCACGCTGGAATGATAATTATGTGTCTCGCTCGCGCGTGAGCGAACTGATAGCGGCGTTGTCGAAAGACGAGAGGTCAGAGCTCATTTAGCACACAGACTTGAAGACCATCTTGAAGACTGGGACGAGTTAAAGATAGTCTGCACTTGAGATATTTGGAGCACAGATGATAGGAAGGAAAGGTAAGATGACAGAGTAGTTTCACAAACAACCGTTTTCATGGTGCAGTTGCCCCATTTACTTTTGCTAACATATACAAGATTTAACACACACACACGCGTCCCGTCTCCTGTAGGCTGAAGTTGTCCCCCAGCCCGTCCTCTCGGGTCACGGTGTCCCGCAGCACAGCGAGCAGCACCTCGATGTCTTCACGTAGCACCCGTGCCAAGAGAAAGCGCGTGGAGCTGGAGGAGGGGTCCATCGTGGCTCCTAAAGTGCAGATCAGTCAGGAGGCCGAGGCCACGGGCAGCGTCAGTGTGGAGGAGATCGACCTGGAGGGGAAGTCCGTGACCCTCAGGAACAACTCTGACAAGGTATGGTCATTGGGGGGTGGAAATAAACACGTCTCTTTGCACTTCATGGTTTAAGGGGTAAAAACGCTACAGGTAAAAGCACTCTTTTCTTATGCATGGGTCAGGTTTGATTTTTAGGCTTTACGTGATGTAGAAAAAAAACGTCTGAAATACTCTCAAGTGTTCTTGCACTTGCAATTGCAGTACATTTATTTTAAGTTTGTTTTTCTTCTGCACCTCAGCGGCACGAACACCAAACTTTTATTTTATATATATATATATATATATATATATATATATATATATATTATATATATATATATATATATATATATATATATATATTATACTGAAGGTGTTTTGTTGAGGGGTTGGTTCATATATCAGTCACCTGATTTTATAGCATTTTAACCCTCAATCTAGTTTTTCCTGTATTTTCTTTTGACTTTCTTATATTGTTTTAAATATGGATTTTGAAATAAATGCATGGTAGTGGAAACTTAATTAGATAATGCCTCATTTACATATTTAAACAACATTTAAGGAAATGTAATCATTCAACTAGGGAAGTATGGTATGGACTGAATTAAAAAATATTAATAATATTTTCAACTTTTTATTTCATAATTTTGACTTTTTATTTTTCTTGCAATTGCGAGAGACTTAAGGCTTCTTCTTTTTCTCTCAATTATGTGATATTAACTAGCAATTATAACTTTTTTTTTTTTTTTACACCGAGTTGTGAGACGTAAACTCCCAGTTGTGAGTTATAAAGTCAGAAATATTAGGAGATAAACTTGCAATTCTGAGTTTTGTATGCCTCACAAAATTCTGGCATTTTCACACAATTGCTAATTTCTCAAAATTGTGATTTACCGAAAGTCGAAATAATGAGAAGTTGTAATTACATAAAAAAAAAAAAAAAAAAGTTTATTCAATGGCATAAACAGGCTTCAATGGTATGATGATGTTTATTAGCTAATGTTTTTTTATTCCAAATTTAGGATCAATCTTTGGGAAGTTGGCGACTGAAGAGACAAATTGCCGATGGAGAGGAAATAGTCTATAAATTCAGTCCCAAGTTTGTCCTGAAGGCCGGCCAGACGGTGACGGTAAGCGAACAGGGCTGTGTTTCATTTAGGTCCATCTCAGTACGTTGACTTGATGTTAAACTGTTGATTTCTGTGAAAGGTGTGGAGCGCCGATGCCGGCGTGTCCCACAGTCCTCCTTCAGACCTGCTGTGGAAGAGCCAGAGCTCCTGGGGCACCGGAGAGAAGATCCTCACCTTGCTGGTTAATTCCAGCGGAGAGGTATGAAGAATAACATCTTATGTGACCCGGGACCTCAAAACCAGTCATAAGGGTCCATTTTATGAAACTGAGGTTTATAACTCGCCTCAAAGATATATAAATGAGCTTTAAATTGATGTATGGCTTTTTAGGATCGGACGCTATTTGTTTGACATACAACTACAATGCTACAATTATGCCCCAGCGACTTAAGACTGGTTTTGTGCTCCAGGGTCACATGTTTCTGGCTTTTCATTTGTTTTTGAATCCAATTATGAAACTTGAACGTTGGTTTCCAGGAAGTGGCGAAGCGAACCGTCACGAAAAGCGTGATCGAAATGGAGAACGGCGACGACGAGGAGGCAGACTTCGGAGAAGAAGACCTCTTCCATCAGAAGGTTAAAGAAGATCTTATTATAAAACCGCGATCTTGAGATGTTGAGTTTTATCCTTAACCAAAACATGTCTCTCTTCCCAGGGCGATCCAAGGAGACCCAGAGAATGTGCCGTCATGTGATGGAGCCGCACACCTTTAGTATCTTCCTTCCCACCATTCAGTCTTTTATTTTTATTTTTGTAGAGCCACTACTTTTGTATTCTTCAAATCATGAGTTCATAATGCCCCTCCCTCCCTCCATCCTTTATTTGTACGGACCTCAATTGTAAAGCCAGTTAATCTTGAGCTGCAGCGCTATTTCAACATCCCATTACGTACCGTTGGCGAATGCCATCCGAGAATGAGTCAACCGGCCAGAAATCATAGCGTATTTGTGCGAGCCGGTGACTAACGAATCTGCATATTCACGTCAATGAATCATGCACTTTCTGATCACCGTGGGGTTATGAATGGGGAATTATTATTGTTCTGTAGTGCACTATAGCCCGTAACTGACAGCTGTGCTTAGCGTACATTGTTTTTGTGCTTCGTCAACCAGATTTACAGGGTGGAAACTAAGCTAGATTGTTCAAAATGACCGTCTAAACGTCATGTTTTGATTCATGCTTTACATAGTATTATGTATGATTGAATCAGAGAGCTATTTTTGAGATCCCTGCTCAACCTAAATGCATAACGCACACAAATGTTAACCAGAATGTTGCTTTCTGATGAGTACAATGTAAAAAGACTTCAAGAAGCTACTCAATTCAGTATTCAAAGGAGTTTGAGTTCATTTAAATAGTCAAAACATTTTCAGTTTATTCAAATATTCAGTTTGAATGTAGTGTTGAATGTTAAATTTGAATGAATTTAGCATGCGAAAAAAGATTCTGCATTGAAATTGCATCTGAATTTTACAAAAGCACAGATGCTTGTGCAGATTAACCAAAGAAATGGACGACGAATGAAACCAATTTGACTTCTCAAATTTCCCTTTCGTTCATGCTTGCTTTGTGCAATTTGCAAACATGAGACTGAATAAACTAAATCCTATTTAGTTGTCGAATCCAGTGAGTAATCTGCATCCATCCACCCTGTCGATTCTGTTGCATTTTACGTTTTAAAACTCTTACTTTTTATTTTAAATGTTTCTCAGACCATTATGCATGCAGATAATATTTTTTATAAGAAACTGATCTGAGCTCTAGGGTTGACGTTTAAATTTTTCAGACGACCTGCGTAAAACTGTAGTTTGTTTTTTAGCTACAATCGTATATTTTTTGATGGTTTTTTCCTCAGGATTTTTAAAACCCTAGTTCACAAGAATCTTATTAAATGCATTTAAAAATTTACATTATACGTCTTATAAATTCGTGAATATATACAATGCAGTGTGTAGAAGAAGAAAATAAATTGACCTAGAAAACATTTACAATTTTTCTTTTGTACGTTAATGCAGTGCAGAACTATTTTGTTATTTTTATGGGGTTATCATTATCTGCATGTTTAATTTTTAGGGTTCTTTTGAAGGTTCTGCAAGAACGAATTGTTTTGATTTATATTTCGATTGGGGCGCACAGAATTGTGTAAAATCTAAGTGAAATTAAGCTCAAGTAAAGTTGTATTTGTGTACATTCGTTACTTGGCCTCTGAGCTAATAAAATCTACCTTTTTTGTTTAGATTTAAACATCATGTGATATGAATGGAAACTGTTTTCTTTGCCAAACACGTCCACATCTGTGAATTAAAAATTTAGCTTCTTTTAGTTACATACACTGTTTTCAAAAGGAAAGCCATTTCCTTGTTCTTTCAGGTTTTATTAGACAGGGCTGTGACTTGTGTAACGGATACAATGTGCTTTGGTGTATTTAATAGGCGATGAAATTGCCAATCCGTTGTAATAATCTACAGGATTGTAAAAATTGCTATTTGAACTACCATCAAAAGCACACAAACGTGAGTCTAAGGCTGTAAAATTGAGCCATAAATTGTGAACTATGAATCCAATTTGTTGGGGGGTAAATTGTACGAAGACTTTTGAAGGCCTACAAGAGGAGGGCGCATGCCAAAAGTGTCTCATTAATTGTGTTCTATTTTACTTTGATTTGTCTTTTTGTATGCAATATCCAATAAATGTTTTACATATTAAGTTGTGCCATTGTTGAACTCTGAATGACTGCAAAACACTGAAAAAAAAAGTTGTAGTTGGAGGACGGTAGATGAATGCAATGAAACACTTGGCTGTAATTTTAAACATAAAGGCTTTTAAGCAACGGATAGAGATGGTAATATCAGTTTTATACGGTTTAAATAAAACTCCAGTCTTGCTGATATATGGCACAATCTACAGAGATCCTCTGACAATCAAATTGAGCCTTCTACGTGAATTATTCATGCGTGTATACATGCAAGGATCTATGTATTGCAGTTATGAATAATTCAGGAAACTGCTGTTTATTTGAAATACGCAGATACACCAAACACTTGCCGTAGTAAAATTAAGGCATTGCAAATATTATACTTTATACGACATTATATCATACATCCGAGGATCAATCAGTTGTTTATCTGTTGTGCATTACTGTCTGATCTAGTTACTCTGTACCCACAAGCCAGTTCACCACTAGAGTGCACCATACTCCCAAAGTGCACCTTTTCCAACGTTTGATCACTCGGTGGATGACACATGCGATATCTCTGGCTGTTTTTCTTTCTGTTTTCACTCTGTGACCCCTGTATGTCGAGGGCTGTTTCCAGCAACGCCTCTGAAAACTGTAATATTACGTTCTTCACACAGACAGTGCTAGAAAAGAGATCAACAGCTCGTCTTCAGTGTTCCAGAAGAAAAAGGGCTTTCGGTTCCATGCGTGGTGTGTTTGCACCAGACTGCCCACGCACACCTCAATTTCTGCTCTTGTCGCTGTCTCTCAGTCATTAGTGTGCTGAGCCACTGCCTGCATGAGCAACCCGGCCATCTAGCCCTTTCTGTTGTGCCTGCAGTGGGGAAGGGTCTTTCTTCCTCCCACCCACCCCCAATCAAACAAATGCTGGCTGTGGCTCCCACCCACCCACCGTTTCAACACCCACACTCTGTGCGCTGAGAGCCAGAGCGTGTTAAGTACTCTGCGTTGACATGTACCAGGCGACTCTAACAGTAAACAAATCAATGGGACAGTGTGTACCATTGCTAGTTAGATGCCCAGACTTTACTATGCACTGTTAAAAATAAAGAATCCAAACTTGGTTTTCGCAGACCTCGAAATCCAGCCCTGCTCCAACACACCTGCCTGTAATTATCAATTAACCTTGAAACCTTGACCTGGCTCTCCAGGAGCAGTATTAGAGACCCTTGCAATTGATTAACCATTTTGGGTTTCCCAAAGAACCGCTGATCTAATGAGCTCTTTGCAGGGGTGTACAAACTAGGTCCTGGACGGACACTGTCCTGCAGAGTTTGGCTCCAACTTACCTCGACACATCTGCCTGGAAGTTTAAGGTATGCCTAATAAGACCTTGATTAGTGGTTTCAGGCGTGCGTAATTGGAGTTTGAGTTAAATTCTGCACAACAGTGGCCCTTTAGGAGCAGGATTGGACAACTTGTGAGCATCATTGTTGGGGTATTATCATTTAATATTGTTGTTGTACCTTGGTACTATGTCCAAACAGCATAGTAGTACCATTGTAGTATCCTACACTGTCAAAAATAAAGGTTTCAAAAGGGGGCTTTCACAGTGATTTACAGTTTTTCTCAGTCACTTTGGTACATTTCTCAGATCAGAATTGCAATTCTCAAAACTACCTGTTCAATTCTCACATCATTGTGTCACATGTGCACATCAAAAAAGCAGTTTCTCATTTCTTTGAACAAGTTGCAAATGCTTTGGTACATCCATGCAATTGATTACGCACATTTATCTGCGGTTTCCTACATTATCAGTTGCTAATGTCATGTCGATCAAAATGTATTATATAGTTTTCTGTGCAATAGTCTTACCCCTCAAAACATCTAGTCTCTAGTTCATCGTATAAGTCATTAAATGCAAAATGGTTAATCTAGTTGTCACAAACTGCCAAGCACACTTTTTATTTTTATTTTTACACATTATTATTAGACTTTTTGTCAATTTGGCATGAATTGTGCAAGTGAATCTTTACTAATGAAGAGAATCTTTACAATGAAGAGAATGTAATGATAAACCAATGATAAACTATTTATCTGAAATAGCCCAAAGGTTCATCTCATGAATCTTCAGTTGGAAAGCATATACTGTATAGACAGAGGACAATACAAGAGTTACATATTCTGAAAATGGACTTATTTTCATCTTTGTGCCAATATTTCTTTTTCCTTTTCTATATCACAAAAACATTGTAAATGATTTTTATTTTTTGGTCAGACCACTAGTAAAAGTGTAGCTGGGAATTCAATCCAGTCTCTTTCAGTCAATATCCCACATACAGTTATGTGTAAATGTATACTTATGAAATGATTATATGGCATACTGTTCAATACAGTAACTGTCAGCCAAAATGTTGCTATAGTTTACATCAGAACATCCCTCCAGGGTAAACTGTTATATTGACAACATTACCAAACAATTTGACTGTCTTATCCGTAAACTAAGACACAAGGACTTGTCATTCTGATGGCACTGACATGTTCATTGACACAGATATTTACTTTTGAGAGATGAACTAAGGATTTTGAGTAAGAGACTGGCTTTTGCAGGAGATCCATGGTGTTTTTTACAAATTGTTTTGAGAAATGCACTTACTGTTTTGCAAATTGTGAGTTTGATTCGAGAAATGTACCAAAGCGAATGATAAAAACTGTAACAGAAGACCCATTTTTTGGTTCCCCATTGGAGTGAACAATTCTTAATAGAACATAAAAAAAAATATAAAGAACCTTTTGAAGAATGGAGGTGTTCCGCGGATGTTAAACGTTCTTACCAATAATGAGTATGGCCCTGTGTGATGTCATAAAGGGCGGAATGTCTTTTATGGCCAGTTCTACCAGAAACTGTGTGTTATGTCCCCTTTAAGTACTATGTGTGTACTATGTGAATTTGCAAGGGTTAATCCATAGTGGCACTGTGCTAGTTTTATTTGTGAGTGCACGTCCAACGTCCAATTACTTGTTAATGCCAGCTGAAGCGAAAGAACATCAGAGCCTTTTAGTTGACTGCCAGCATCTTGCTGCAAATTGCATCAAAAATTTAGCTGAATGCTATTGTGTTGTGACTTTGTCACATTCCTACAATTGTCCAGTTTGAACACCCACCAACCAACTGACAGCACCCCCACTGCGAGTGAGAATGGGGCGTCTTTCACCTGCTGTTCGCCAACAAAACAACACAGCGAAACACTATTTCACAATCCCATTCATTATTCTACCCTCTCCCATTTCACCTGGTGCTCTCTAACCTTCAGTGCTATTGACAAGTTACTGTTAATTATGTATTCCCTCAATAAAGGTCATCTAAAAGGGATTTTTCACACATTAATGCCATTTTTTATCCAGTGGGCTTTCAAATACCCTGAGCTTTGCACAACCAAATGCCTCTCACAGATTGCATTTTGGTCCCAAAGGTCCAATTTCAGACAGCCTATCTCTTAAAGGCTCAATATCAGAAAATAAGACCAATTTATTCTAAATCTAAATATGAACTTAAAATTGGGATCCCATAATCTCCAAAAAGAGGACTGGGAATTAATTTAGGACCATGAATCAAAATGCATTGGTTATTCAACCATTTGCACAGTACCAAGCCAAAACCATTTTAAAATTCACTGCAGCAGCAAAGCGCTAAAAATAGCTGGACTCGAGAGCATGGGGCGAATTGTGCCATTGTCACTGTGGACAGTTCTCCTGTTGAGTAAGTTCGCCGTGGACACACAACACAACAGTATGCTAACCTTTTTCACCTGCTATCACAATATACCTTGGAACTCGCTGCCATGCTAAGAACTCTTAAATGAATCTCCATAACCTAGATTCATATTTCCTTGATTTTCCTTGTATTCCCTGGAACAGCACTTAACCACTTTCCGCTCCATTGCACAGTAAATCCCCCCATGTCTTCTGTTAAGACGAAGTCTTCACCTTTTTCTGCCTTGAGAGAGAAAAACCCTCCCTGTATGACAGTGGAAGTTAAAGAGTTTGTGTCAGGCCAAGTCAAGTCATGCAAGCTCCAAGTCTTAATGATGAAGTAAACGAACTATGATTTTAGTTTCAACAGGTTTCGCTGGTACATTGACATTCGACATCCTAAAAGCAGTTCACAAGTATTTTTCTAGCTATTTTTATAAAACATGTTTTGGATGCACACATTTTCCGTGCGCACACAAGAGAGTTCATACTGTAGTTTTGATTTAACATGTTTTTTTTTTTTACTTTTAAGTCTAATTACATAAGGACCCAGAGAACATTGACATTAAGGTCTGGAAATAATGCATAAATAATGACTCTTTTCAAACAGTGCTCCCTGTTTATCCCTGGCTGGACAAACACATTCTCATCCCCCAAACATTGACGTAAAAAAGCAACGGTTTGATAGAGCCACACTTCAGAGGAAATCCACCTGCAAAAGGCTTACTTGTAGCTGTCTCGGCGTATTAATATTACAAGACAGTATTTTAACACTAAAACTTGCATCAGCTCTACGCTTGCACAAAAAATGTCAGTGCTGAGAAATGAAAGGGAATTTGGATGTTCTGATTTGATCAAAGGTGGTACTCCACCTCAAAGGACTGAAAAGCACTAATTTACAAAATTTTTTTATCTTTTAAAATGATTAACCTGTAGCTAACAGAGAACAAAAGAGACCTGGAACAAATTAACTGTCCATCTGTCTAAAGAAAGTCTGTTTCTTTCTTTTTTAATTGTTGCAGCAGAGTGTGTGTGGGAGGGTGGATGGATGTGTAGAAGATCTTGTGCGTTTGTAAAGGGGTCTGAATAAGTTCCCATCATTCATAAACAGAAATACATATACCAGTAGTCTTTTAACAGTTGGAAGCCAGCAGTCATTTAGTATATGTTTTTTATCCGAGCGACCCTGACATCCAACAATTCTGACATTTACTTACCATGGTGTCAATCTGTATTCTTTGCATTAGAATTCATCCAGAATACGACGTCAGTGCACTGCCATAAAGTTGAAGAATGGATTTAATACAGTGTAAGACATCTGGAGCACTTCTGTGATTTCTCATTCTTGGAGCTTAACTTAAAAAGCAATTCTCTTGATGGGGAATATAGCCACACATTGACAACATCCACACTCCTTAAATGGGTTTTTGGGGGGATGAAATTGAAACGTGTAGACTTGCAAAACTCGATCACCCACCATGAATCTAATCAAACTTGCATTTTACCACAGCAAACACTGCGTGACAGAAGGAAATCAAACTGACACCAGAATAATACTCACATCTGCTCAGAAGCTCTAATCTAAAAAAACAAAAAAAAAAAAACATTATGGTCAAAAACACATTCGTCTTGACAAAATACAATGCATAATGTATTGGTATGAAAATGAAAACACATTAAGCACAGCAGGTTGCTGTGCAGGACAGCTTTCTCCCGTCGAGTTTGTTGTGAGTGTATGATTTTAAATTGGTGCAAACTGTGTCCTTTAGTGCCCTACCATGCCTCTGACTTTATCATGCCGCTGTCTGTAAGCCTTAATGACTGTTGTGGTGCCTGCTGTGCCGGAAGGTGAACAATGGGGTGAACGCCTGTGACATTCACTGCAAAGGTCTCACAAAATCTGGGTCATAATCTATAGGAGCTGCAGGTAATTAGGTGCTACGATCTTTGAGATTGTGGAAGCCCAGGGACTGAGCATTTTCATATTAGTAATCTGAGTACAGGCATCTAGTCCGGTGTTTCCCAACCTGTTTTGATTTATGTACCCCTTAAGTCCCATCTAGTCAGGCTATATCAACTAATTAGGTTTAATCTAATTACACTACACAAGTTACCCACAAAAACCTTCCACCAAGATTAACCTAAACTAACTCTAACCTAACCCTAACCAAGTTTTAAAAGCTACCAGATGGGTTCCTTTTAATTAATAGACTTCTATTGGGTTACTGTTTTGCCAGAGCACTTCAACCCCAAAAATCTAACCCCAAGACACCTATCTAGCATAGCCAGCAAGATTTAAATGGTCAACTAGCTTCTTCTTTTTCGAAAAAAACATGCTGTTAGACAAGTTTTACCAGTTAAGTTGTGCAGGTGATTTTAATGGTTCAAGATGTTAAATTTTACCACATTAAAGACAGCAAATCATGGTCAAAAACACATTAACCTTGATCAAATCCAATGCATAATCAAGTACATCCAACCATCAAACCAGAGAGAGGTTAATATTAACTTATCTACTTCTGTCTGGTGAATTAACATGTGCCAGAACTAGCATATCCAACAAAACCACCATGGTCAATCAGCTTTATCAGAAAGACCATGCTGGTATGTTTTACATGAGTTTTGTAGGTGATTAACATGGTTGATCCAGTTGTTCCAATACCTAGACCAGCACCAAACTAGCATGAACTGCACCCCTAAAGAGCAGTCGTCTAAGCTGGTCTTTTCAGTGAAGTAAATTACCTTCTTATAGTTGTAAGGGCGTTAATTATGATATAAACCCCCCGATCAAACTTGTCCCCAACATTGCATTGTACTGTTAAACCCTTGAGCTTGGTTCTTGCTAACAGCTTGAGTCAGTCAGACTTCCGCAATTCAGTGGAACATCTTCAAAGGAGTTTGGCCACAAATGTATTTCTGTGTGTCTTATTCCATCAGCGTAAATTCAGGACAGCCTGACATCCACACATTTATGTGGGAGGTTATCATCCCTAAGCAATGGGATGCTTAGAGGCAAGGTTCATGCTGATCTGTTTCGATGGTTCCCAGCAGTTTTCTTTGATAGTTTTTGAGAAAAAATTGTGTGCATATACACAATGCCTAATAATCTAAAACCAACATTGCCGCTCCCCGACTGTTGTGACATTTTTCTGCTTTTCTATTTGCTGCACAGCCACAAAAGGAACATGCAATAGTAATACATTAAACCACATCTTTTCTTGAACTCTCAAGTAGAAAATATCAAGAAGTCACTTCAAACGCTGCTTTCTAAATGCTCGAACAATTGATCATGTAAACAACCATGTCTGTCCACTCATTAACTTTACATAGACACCATTTAGTGCAACAGCATCACCTGGTTAAGAGATTCAAGATTTTCAAATTCAAGGATCTGATGAGGATGCTTGTTATTGGGGTTTAATTAACTTGAGCTCCAAACAGCACTGATAAATCGAGTGCACTCAAAGCCATCTGGATAAAAAAAAATACTAATTCACTGAAGCAAAAAGCAGATCAGAGCCGCAGAAGTGTGGCGACTGCTCCAGAGATAAGACCTGAGCTTTTAGAGGTGTATGCAAAATACTATTGTGATTGCTAGGTGTTTTGGGCCTTTTTAATTCAGACTATAATCATTGACCAATATGGTTTGAATATCAAATAAAAGATCATTCTGTTACCTGTTCTGGGGGGAAACAAAAACCGTGCATTTGGATCTTGTTAAACATTGTCTAGAGCTTTTGGGAGATTATCCATGTGATATGAGCAAATTCAGTCAAATTAATCTCAAAGATCTTGGGAGGCACTGAATCATAACTACAAATATGAAATTGGCCTCAGTTGGATAACTTGTTTAAATCCATAAAAAACATAATTTAGAAAGTCTCTTGACGACGTTGGAATTGAATGCACAGTCTGACTGCTCCAAAACTTGGCATGTACAAAACCACAAGATATTTGTGCATTGATTTTATAAGCCCTCCCCCCAAAAAACAACAAAAAAACATTTTTGTAAACAAGTTTTAAAACATTCTAAGTTATACAGTTATACTCATAAAGCCATTTTAAAGATTTCAGTGTTGTCGACAATGACACTGTAACCATGAATCTAGTCAAGAATAAACAAATTACCTTCTTAAAGAGGTATGCCCCAAATGTAAAATTGTATGTCCTTCCAAAGCTGTATGACTCAATTTCCTATGTAAAACACAAAAAGAAAGACGCTGAAATCCAAAGAGCACTTGAAAGAACGGGATCAGTGCTGATGACCAACAACAACAAAAAAGCACCATATAAATTGTCCACATGACACAGTTGCTACATTCCAATTCTTTCATATAAGAATTGATTGACATTTTCAAGATTATCAGCTTATAAAAACGATGAGAACTTAATTCACATTTCACAAAACTTCCATTCAACAACATTATTAGTTTCAATCTTGTTCATAGCAGGTGATATTGATTTCAGAGTCTGACTGTGAAGCTCATGATTTTAATGGTAGAAAACACTTAATATTTTTCCTTTCTCGTTTGAGTTGTAATGCCGTCTCACAAATCACCTCTTCATCACTGAACTGTGTCCATGGAGAAGAATGTCCGGTCAATCAATAATGTTGATATGGGTGATGTGAACACAAGCTGCATCACTTTTTCACCACAGATGTCCAAGAACATGCAACTTATATTAGCTAACAAGAGTGAAACAACTCCATTCCTATGTTACTGCAAGACAAAAGATAGACAAATAACAACAGCAATGTTAGTTGCACTGTTTATATCCATCGATAAAAGGTCAAATCTTCATAAAGAATCTTATTTTGGGAAGTTTCATCAAAGAAGAAGAAAAACATGCATCAAGTAATGACGTGGATTTCCATTACAGAATTCGCTTGTGTGGAAATGTTTCGCTTTCTTGCCTTGGTGCTTTTATTTCATCCTTCAATATTCAGTGTGAAAGAATAAAATCCCTTTAGCTGCTGTCATATTGTCACTGGCAGGAAGGGCTTTCCTCGTGTGGTCGAACAGACTGCCGCTTGGGGCACAAAATCTTGGCGAAGGCCCGGCGAAAGCTGCTGTGGCAAAGAGGGTAGAGGAAAGGGTTGATGGCTGAATTGAGCCAAAGGAGCCAAAAAGTGACTTCGTACCAATGATGTTCCACACAGCTACCGCTGCAGGCCGCCCGTATGATCATAAGGAGGGTGTACGGTGCCCAACACACCCCAAAAACGCACACTATGACTGCCAAGGACTTGGCAATCTTCTTATCTCTCAAGAGACGCGCTTGTCCTCCGCTTCTGCATGGCGCGCACGGATTTGATGCCTCCTGCGCTCGTATTATTCGCGTCCTTAACCATCTGCTGAGCAACCCTCGCTTCTTAATGGTTGTCTCCATTGTCAAAGACACAGAGTGGGTGCTGCTGGGATCACCGCTGGACGACGGCGAAACCTCATTCTCATCTTTAATCACGGCCGAAACGGTCGCTGGCTCACTAGAAGACACCTTGCGCGTTTTGACGAAGAAAACGGACGATGCCTGTCCGTCGATGACCCTCCAGCCGTCCTCCTTCTCGGCCTCCACATGCGCCATGCGACTCCGGTTACGCCGCTGGATGTTGAGATAGATGCTGAAGTTGAAGAAGGCCACGGAGATGAACGGAGAGAAGAACTCGAAGGTCGACGCGGAGAGCAGAAAGTACCAGGTGCAGTAGAACTCGGCGAAACATTCGTCCTCCGGAACGATGCTTTCTCCAACCATTAGTTCCCAGAAGATGATGGCTGGTCCGTAGAGGAGGAATGCCAAAACCCACACCGCCAACATCTTGACCACTGCCAGACGAGTGACGCCCTGCTGGGCCCGGTACCTCACCTATGGAATAAGACGAAAGATTAAAGTCAAACGAGAGAGACACATAAAATAGCCATAGTTCAGAGTCATAAATTGGTTTGGGAGGGATCCCTGCCAGCTATCGCACTCAATAAAGTCTATGCACACTCAGTGTGACTGCTTCTTCTTTTTTATGATTTATTCAATTCACAACCTAGGATTCAGAGCACTGCGAGGAAAATAACCAATTTTAGTTCTGCAGAACTGATCGGTTATACTGTGAGCTAATGATTTGGACCAGTTCGACTAATTTGGCTTTTAAAAGTTAATCAGCGTGTCTGATTAATCTGATGACGTGACAATACAATTTACATTTAATAAAAGATCAAGACATGTGACTAAATCACTTTACAACATGAATACCCTTTTTTTATAAACAAGTTCTGGTTGCTCTGTTTCAAAACCTAGCAAGCTGCCTTTCTTTCTACTGCCTTAGGAGAAAAATAGGAGGATTTACACAAGTAGTTTCAGATTTATTACTCTGTAAAGCCTATAGGAAATTATAGGCCAAAATATAAAAAAAATTATTTTATATATGTTTTTGTTGAGTATCATATTTAATCCATCAGGCATTCATGGCTCATATAGTTAGATATAAGCGATATAGGCATGGACATTTGTACAATTACACTAAAACAGTTTTTACTGGATAAAAAAAGTCAACTATCAATCAAGTTTTGATCATGTAAATAATTCAGAAGCTTTTCAAATTAACTTTAAATCTTCTGAAATATAGCAATGAATAATTGACAGGAGTAATCGTCTCCGCTGATGGACACTGTAACAATAAGGCTGTCTTCGCCATAGCACCTCACTCTCTAGAGACCGGCCTGAAACACTTTTCATTTCAGTAATTTAAAAATGACAATTGGAAAGATGACAACCAGAGAAAGGAATCATCTATTCGAAAAAGACAGGAGTCCTCAAGGGTGTTTTCTTGTTATGAACTAATACCATTTCAGCCCTGAAATTATAGCAAATAATAGTCTTTAGGGAGTGAGGAATATATTTGTAACTACCTCAGACAAACATCAAGGTATTTCACACCTTCTATAGCCCTTGAACTGAATTCTGGGTTGCTGGAGATGCAGTTTTGTTGACACAATGCCCATTTCAGTTTTGATGTGCCGCCCAATTGAAAAGCACTACTACATTTTTCCTTATAATAGATGTTAAATTCGACGAAAATGTCCACGGAAAATTTTTTTTATTTCCTTGTACACGTAAACATTGGATTATTAACCATTATTGATTACTTTGCAATGACATACGACAGTTTGGCCAAAAACATTTGCTAAATAATAATAATATTTAATCGTACTTATGAGAAAACATGACATGTTGACCTCAAAGGTTGGGGATTGTTGATATGTTAATCCCCATACACACAACCTTTGGAAAAACACACAACCTTTGGAAAAACACACAACCTTTGGAAAAACACACTACCTTTGGAAAAACACACTACCTTTCCTAAACCTTATTCTGTTCAAAACATACCTAAGGAAAGAACCATCTCTGTCTTTAATAATTCACCACCAAGGAGAATAATTAAAGCCAGACATACTTGTCAAACACCACTGATACTATCACATAAACCACTATTTTCGATTACTGGCAAGTCTTTCTGAAATGACATTTGAGGTTTGAAAAGCATTTAACTTTGTCATTTATGACGGATGACAGATCGTTACTCTTTCAAAAGCAATCTCAGATAAACCCCATTGACATGTTGTCAACAGGAAGTAACGGCATTAAACAATGAGTACTTCAGAAGAGCTGGATAAGAAATGTATTTTGCAAAATATGCAAATTTCAATACATTATGCATGAAGCCGCGGTGGAATAAACTACTGAGATGTCATTGCATAATCTATTAAAAGTTATGCTGCAGATATTCAGTCACAAGCAGTTAAATTACCTTTCAACACATCGGCCAAGATCTCGTAAATTTGTTATTGTAGGGCATATCTATGCCTTAATGTTTCTTAACAATCTTGATACTATATTTTCCACAGGAAATCAATATTTGCATTTCATAATTCGCCCAAACCCTGCTCTGGAACGTCAAAAGCTGTTAAAGGACTGGGAAATGGGCTTTAACGCCATTTTCACTTGGCGCATTCGTCTTTCACAGTAGCGCATCATTCCCATGTTTTCTGAGCTTATTTTACTCAACAGTTTCGTTGAATGTGAAGAGAGGTTATTTAAGGACCTCAAGAACCCAAATTCATCATCATTTTGCTGTTTGCAATGGAGATAAATGCACACACTGAATGGAAAGAAATATTGAACTTCCTTCCCCTTCCTTCCTTTTATGATTTCACCAAAAGAGCTGGTGTGCAGCGACGTGGTTTTAAAAGCTACTTCAGATCCAGCTACTTTAAAACTGTACAAGCAACTCATGATATAAAGTAGTTAATCGATGGGCAGCTACTCATTAAAAACCAGTTAGATACAGAACCAGCTACGAACATAAAGCAGAAAAGTACATTAAAGCAATTCAAACGGGTGATATTTTTTAAACATATAACTTTTAGATTATATAATTAATAATTTAATCAGAGAAGCATTTAGCTCGCTCAGAAACGATGGATTTGAATGAATGAATCTTGATTAAAGTGACAGCATTAAACTTGGACGGATATAATCTACACTTTAACATCCAAATTAACCAATTCAGTATATAAAGTCTTGCCAGTGTCATATTTAAAAGAGGTAAAAGTGCATATACTTCCTCATATTACATGCATAAAATAGTGACTTTGGATAAAGTTGGTACTGAAAGAGATAGATGTCTGCTTTCGGTTTTACTCTTCAACCCAGGTGAAAAAAAGTGCACTAAAATACACTTAAGCTAATCTTAAAGTGTACTCAACTGTGCTATTTTGAGACACCATGTGTATGAACTAAAATGCGCTTTAATCATACTATCTTTGTATTAAAAACGAATTTAGTGTACACATTAACCTATCTTTTGAATATACTCATCATAAACACTTCTGTATATTTAGGGTACAGTATCTTACTACACACAAAAAGTAAATTCAAGTGTTATATTATATTAAGTGTACTTAAGTACCACAGTTGGGAAAATTTACTAGTCATAAGTTAACTGTGGTACTTAAGTGCACTTAATATAAATGCACTAATTTGCACTAACAATTAAATTTATTTTATTAAATGTATAATTTATTAAAGCATTCAGAGCGCACTTAAGAAATACACTAATAAAACTCCTCTTCAGATTTTTTTAATGCACAAAAATCTATATCAGTGGTATTTAATATACTTTAAAATACTTTTTCAAGTGCACTGAAGTACTGTTGTGTCTAACTTTCACAATTTCATTTAGCACAAATGTGCTTGTTTGTACTTAAGTATTGTTTAGTGCATTGAGGGATACTTTATTTTTACTTTAAGAGTTACCCTCTTTAGATCACCAATTAAACTGTAACACAGACACACATGTGGTTTCCTTTACAGTAGCCATTTTGGTGGGTAGGTGCCTGTTTTAGACATGATTTTTAGCCGTGTGGTTTTCATCAGAGGCCTCTCTCAGTATGTAAAGGTCAGGAGAGGGGGCAGCCTTGTTATAGTCGCTCCGCGTGAGTTAATACAGCCCCACAGAATCACTATGCAGCTGCCTGCATGTCCAAAATAGCTGTCTGTAGCATGCCAGTCATAAACCAGAATTCAGTCAAGCCAATAGAAAAGATTGAGAGGGACACTCAAAAAACACTTATGGAACAAAACAGCTGTGCATTGCAATACAAGACCAAAGAGTACTTCCTGTACTTTTTACATTCGTTACGAAACAAGCCCATCTTCTAGTGAGCTACCCATGTAGGAAGCAGTTTAAGGCATTGTCTATGCACTTTCCGACACAGAAGCTGTTCTAAAAGATAGGAAGCATAATTCCAAAGCAATGAAATTCTATGGCAGTCTTTCATAAACTCTATAAAATAAAGATTCTTTATTGGCGTCAGTGGTTCCATGAAGAATCTTTAAAGGCTTAGTTCAGCCAAAAAAGAAAGTTCTGTCATTAATTACTCATCCTCATGACTCTTTATTGGCATCAGTGGGAATCTTCGAAGGCTTAGTTCACCCAAAAATGAAAGTTTTCCTCATGTTGTTCCAATCCAATAAGACCATTGTTTTTGGGTGAACTTTCGCTTTAACATCAAAGGAAACATTCCATTCCACAAAAGCTTCTTTAGATAACTCAAATGTTCTTTACTCAGTCTAAGAAATAATTGCTCTTTCAACCCTCTGGGGTTCTTCGGTCATTTATGACCCGAAATTTTTTTTTAAAAAAATGTTACAAATCGTAGCTTCATCGGAATGGTCCGAAACTTGGTGACTTTTTTGGTACTTGGTATATGAACACCCCAAAAAATTGGGGACAGGATTTTAAAAGTCTAAGTGGTCGTAAAAAAAATAGTCACACTCAGGGTCTTCGGGTCAAAAATGACCCGACATAGGAAATGAATGGGAAATTTGCAAAAATATGAAAATACTGAGTTTTTTTGTGTGTACAATCTACAAATCAGCCACGATGCAGAAAAAAAGCATACAACAGTGAAGGGGTGAATCTCTAAAACATCAAGAGTGCAAAACAGACAAAAAAATTCACACACACACACACACACACACACTTATACACACAAAAACACACACAAATGAAAGTATCATTGCAAAAGCTAATTTTGGGAAATGTGTGAAATAAAAGAAATTATTCATCAATGTAAGAAATAAAGTGCACAGCAATAAAAGCATGAGGCTGTAAGCCATCAAGGTTGCAAAATAGACACACTCACTCACACACACACACACACACACACACACATAGGGAAATATGAGACTGGTGAAACTGTAACAGAGATATGTGAGAATATGTGAAATAAAATCAATGAATCAAATAAAGGGGAGACATTGGATCCAAAATGCAAAAGTCACACACCATGTCTCTCTCTTGAACACACACACACACACAAACACACACACACAAGCACGTGTGCACGCACGCACGCACACACGCACAAACAGAGTAAGGTCAAAGGATGGAATTCTTCCCTAGTAACCTCCAGGCCTATTCGAGCGACCCAGGCCCAGCGTGACACTTTTTTTATTTTTCTATTTTCCATTTACATGTACTGTTTGAAAATGATTATACGTTTGCTGTTATTTTTGTTTTTTGTTCATAATTGCTGTTGGCAATTTTGAAGAGTTACTGTTCATTGAATTGCAAAAAATAATTTTAATGGAAATGTTTATAATAAAAGGTAAATAAAAATATGTTATGATTTAAATAATGTAATTTTTTTTATTAAGTTAGAATTAAAACAATGGGTAACAGAATGCTTTCCATTTGTTCTCTTTCTAGTGCAATGTTCAGGTTTGACTGTATTATAAAGTAAAACTGGCACTTGAAATTACCATTTAAATCAACCAAACAAACAAAAAAAAAAAAAACTTGACAAAAATAGTCTTTGAGAATCTGTGATTATATATTAAAATCCACAACCTGAAATAAATAGGCAAATATGTGCAAAAATCACTAGAATTCACAAGCCTTTCTACAGAGAGCTGTACATTCTCTCTAGTGGTAAAAATGTGCTATTGCATGATAAAAATGCTTAATTTGTCCACCAGATGGCACCAATCTAATTTCAAAAATTGTTTTCTATAGGCCTTGGCTGTACTTTAAAATAAAATACAGCATTAATAAAAATAAAAATAAAAATACATATATATATAAATTTTCTATTATATTCAATGGGAAAAAATGGATCATAATTATTGGATAAAAATTCATTATTCATTATTATTATCATAAAATTCTCTCAAAACACAAAAAAAGAAAGAAAAAATATTATTGAACAAAAATACATTTGATTGATTTTACTGAAAAAAAGTATACCTGAATCCCGGCCTCTGGGTCATTTTTGACCCGAAGGTCCTGAGTGTGACTCATAAATGAAGAACCCCAGAGGGTTAAAAACTGTTCAACAGAAGTGGATCTTTTATGGCACTGCTGTGAAAACCGTCCTTTGTAACCTTTATTTTGAAGTGGATATGCTCTAAAATGTTCAGAATTGGTCATTTCAGTTGGGATGAAGACAGCAAGGCAGCTCAACTGGTTTTGGAACAGAGCCCAAGTTTGGATTTTTAATAAACCCACTGGTCTTAAGGTTGACTCACTGTGAAGTATGAATATAAATTGATGATGTCGTCCATGACTAACAAATCAGATATTTGCAGTAAATTGCACTGAAAAATTCATGACCATAGAGCAGTTGAAGGCTGGATCCGCAGAGGATGCGAGCTCCATCCGTTGGGTGGGCCGCTTTTATCTAAGATCTGTCGCCGGGGCAGCAAGTCATTTGCTTATTATTCATCTGATTGCAAAAACATCGTCTTCGGTGTCTTGTGGGTTTTGTGAACAACTCATTTGTTTCAGACAAAAGGGAAATTTGCAGTGCCTCATCTGAGGCACCAAGCGAAAACTTGGTTTTTATGCGTTTGTGGGAGACAATTGGAATATTTGAAAAACATCAAATGTTTCTGACATTATGGACAAAAGAATGGGTTGCAAACACTGAATATTGTAATTGCTCACAAGTTTTGCTTTGTGTTGCTTTGAGATGTGTACTGCAAATTTATCTTTTAAACAAAAAACTGAACTTGTACAAGAAAAAAGGGGCAAGACTTAATTTTGTCTTTTAGGAATTGATTGTGATTGAGAATCGCTGGTTTGTTTGAGGCAGGTAGTCGAAGAGCAGAGGTTGGCTTATTTTTGGTCTATTTTGATGAAAAACTACTACGATATTGTCTTTGGAAGAACAGATTTGCCAGAATTCATTGTGTTGAGACAATGGTGGACGAGGCAAGAAAAATGTCAACCTTTAATATATTTAATGCAATACTGAAGAGTCCTGATAAAAAATAATGATATCTTATTTAACGTCTGGAGCTTGACAACGCTGCACTTTCAAATTCTAGAAAAGCAGTAGCCAGTACAATACCATTTTTCATTTTGTGCTCCACTGAAAACGTGACATGCAGGTTTGGACTGGCATTTACTGACTATTACTTTAAGTAGACTAATTGGATGTTGATACTTACAGCTCGGGTAACGGACAAGAAGCGATCATAGCTGATTAAGACGATATTGAAGACGGAAGCCGTACACAACAAGTAGTCCATCACAAGCCACAGCTTACACAGTCCACGGCCCAGCATCCACCTGCCCGTCAAGATATAGGGCATGTAGACGGGGATGCAAAAGGCCCCTGGAAAGAGAGAGACACATCACATTTTACTTTATTATATACAGTCCTCGGCTGGTATCAATGGCCACATGCTTCTCCTGCTCAGGATATAATAGGTCCTTCAGAGCACAAAATCAATGGATCATGTCACGAAGGAGTCGCTTCTCAACGTGACCAATAAACCTGAGCCATTATCAAAAAGCCATCGAGCTGCAAAGGGAACGGTGGCTGCTTTCTGAGCTCTCTAGCTCTTTCTCTTGCTTCTCCGCACCTAGAAGCATCAGGAGAAAGCTTTTTCACAAAGCCATACAAAACCGCAATCTCATCACTGTCTAGTCCTTGAAGGATGCTGAGATTTCACGTCTGTCATACTGTCAAAGACACAGCCATGGCTCTGTTATTTAGAGCCTTTGAGCTGGTTGGTATCCACAAAGAAAAAAAGCAGTGCTTTGTTGCACTTTGTTTATCTAAACTACGTGGGCATGTTTTCAGGTGGAGCGGCACCTCTTATCTCTCAAACCAAGTTGTTTTATTATTTATTTTTCAAAGGACTTCCACTGAGCAATACATCGGCTGAGCACTAATGCCTGTGAGCCGCAAATAAACACTCAAGCAGGCAGAGAGGGTTTGGTGAACAGACCACGAGGCTGTGGCTCTCATATCTTAATGCACTCTTAATCCAAGCCAATAATTGATGGTGCCAGCGCACCACAGAGCAGCAGAGAACTAAAGGTCTCTGTCTTGGTGCTGCAGATGGATGGGTGTAATCATTGCTTTTTCCACCTCAGAACTGGCTTTGCTAAGACAGCATGACAGGAATATGGTCTAGAAATAAAAGACAAAATATATGGCTCATTGGGAAATTTGAGTCTTCGTCCATATAGTGGATGAAGCAAGAAAACATCACCTGTTAATGCATGTATATGCAATACTGAAAATTACTGATGAAAATAGTTAAGCTCGGATGCCCATTCACTTTCAATTACTGGAAATGATAAAAATGGATGGCGTATTGGGAAATTTGGAACTGATTCACTTTAGGACAACCATTGTGGGGTTTTCATTGCCAAATATAATGGTGATATAATACACGAAATACAATTTAATGACAGCAAATAAGACAAACATTTATTTCACCCCATATAACTACTCACAATTCACAAGCATAAAGAAAATTAAACCAATGCAAATAATGTCAGAATTGGTTAAATTAGGATGCAGGACCATTTCTGTGGTTTTGGGAGGTTTTGTATTCCTTGGAGAAAATGAACTTTTGTTGTGGTTGCTGTTGGGAGTGGTCTAATCACTCTCCGGGTTTCCAAGATGAGGTCAGAGCAGACAAAACCGGAGAAATGTGGTTTATGTAATAATTCACTCAGAATCCATTTCCTGCGAAGTAGTGATGTGGTATGGACTGCAAACCATGTATAATCAGGATTATGAACATACAGACATACTCTCTAAAACTGAGCACAGGTACAATAATTGACATTTATCATGTGGAGACAGGTCATGCTAATGAGAACTGACTTGTAAAACTGAGCGAGAAAGCAATACACAATACCTAGACCCCAATATGTTGGCCATTGTTGACCATTTAGAGATTATCAACACTGAATGGTAATAGTTGTATATGTTCTTTTTGTACATTTCTGGTACTTATTGTGCAAAACAGAACTCGAAAAAGTCTGTCTTGGACGGATAAAATGTGTCTGTCTAGTCTGGCATCGATCTCTCTGTTGCATTTCCACTACATGTGTTTGATCGATCCGGCATTGCTCATCAGCTACACCTGCGTGTTTTATCAAGTAAGGTGAAGCCTAATACATGTAACTTTTCTTTGCACTCTCATTTGGGTGTTTATCAAAGCCAATATTCCCACAGATCTCATCAGATGTACAGTATATAGGATTTCCAGATCGCTTTGATCCTGTAGAACAAAGGGCTTCCCATTGCTCGATGACACATTGATCATTTTTTAAAGAGATATAATATCTTATATTCACATGCACAAATGCAATGCCAAATCAAGCGCTTATGAAGCATTTTGAGTTGAAGTTAATTCAAATGCACGTTTGTACATACCAACAAGGAAGTCTGATATAGCCAAATTAAGGAAGAAGTAATTGCACTGATTTCTGAGGCTCTTGTCCACGACGAACGCGAGAATAACCAGCGCGTTCCCGACCACCACCACGACCACCAGAGTTATCATGAGGATCGCCAGAATGACCATCGTGTACCCTGGGAACGGAGCCCCATCCGAGCTGAGGGTCGTGCTGTTGGAGCTAGAGGAATTGAAGCAGTTAACCATTGTCAGATCGAGGACTTCTGGAGAACCAGCAACAGGTCTGAAGTCATCATGTGAACCTATTCCCGCTGGCGATGATGACAGCAGAGCTTTCATCCCTTTAGGGCTGCATTAACTTCAGCGCGCGGCGGAATCATCATCCAGTTGGAGTCTCCAAACGCCTGAGGAGTGCGCGCATCTTTGATGCGTCCAGTGCAATACCAGAAACACATGAAGTGAAATGACTCCTTCCTGAGGGGAACTCCAAGTCCGTGCACTGAGACTGAGCGCAAAGTTTGTGCTCTACGATTTTCCAACAGAATAGCGCGTTCCCGTCATGCGCGCACATCAACTGTTGCGCTCTCGCGCCTCCCGTTGGGTTGCGCGCTGTTCTCAGACAGACACGAGATGAACGCGGTTCACTTTGCAGCTTACCTTTGTGAGGATCTGGTTGCAGAATGATATCCAGAATTGCATACAGTGCAATGAACATTTTCCTCCCTCCATTTGTCCGAGTACAGAGAATATTATTTTAATTCAATCACACAGTGCGATTACTTGTATAGCTCTGCTTAAATAGTTGTTATACACACTTGAGTGACCCATGCATTGAGAATCAACATACATTTACTTAAAAACCAAACACAGTATAAGTTGTTTTCAGATATTCTATCTTTAATACAACTGTGACCCTGGACAACAAACCAGTCATAAGGGACAATGTTTTTCAAATACATCACCTGAAAACGGAACAAATTAGTATTTTATTGCGTTTTATGAATGTTTAGACATTTTAAGGGAAAATAACAAAGATACTCATGAATTCGTTTACAATGGCAATAATTTAATATTTTTCAAGTTAACCCAAAATTCAAATCATGTACGCATGTCATTCAAAATCTATTTAAAATCCTCTGAACCAATTCCCCTTCCCACTCTTTAGGACTGGCTTTGAATGATGAAAGAAATTCCAACATGAATCCTGTCCACCTTTTTTGACTAGTGTATTAGTGCTCTTGTGCTGTTCAGTGGTTTCAGAACCATGGACAGCAGCTATTGCCATCCACTCAAGGCAAAGCTCAGGCAGGTTATTTTCTTCAAAGCATTCCTTCCATACCCAGTGGCTGTGCCTCAACTACATTATATACTATGTCGCCTTTTATAAGGCATGATGGAAAAAACAGACTGTAAATTCAAGCATTTAAGAGAGAAAAAAAGGTTAATGCCTCAATCAGAGTACATGGCGTTAAAGGCATGACAAATAAACATCCTAATTGCACTTTTAAGTTTTAAATTGCACACCATGTACAGTACGCCTCCTCTTCCTAAAGTCTGTGTTCTAGGTATAAAAAAATCTTAATTACTCTCGCTGTCAGAGATGTGGTTTTCTTTTCCTGCGTGAGTCATTTCCCTACTGACACAAAAGACTGACTTTAGCCCTGTGTGCTCTTCCTCAGCTGTGCACCAGAGCAAGACGGTAGGAGACACTTTGCCCCTGCATTTCACACACACATGCGTGACATTGATACTGAAATAATGGTGCATCTGTGAAATCCAATTTAGTGGCATTGCATGGCGCAGCTCCTTTAACTTCCATTAGTCCAGCAGTTGTGCAGTTAAATTCTATCTAAAACCCTTTTAAATGTGTCATTCTACTTTAATTACGATGGGCTAATTAAGCCCTGGGCTCTTAAACTAGGGATTCTTATCTAGGCCCCACAGTGATACCAATCATTTGCAAAGAGGGTCACTTGAGAGGCTGGGGAGTGATTCGATTAGCTTAAGTGTGTTGTTAAAACGTGGAACAAATGCTATAAAAGCACAGTAAAACATCTAATTCCTGGAAGATCTCAATGCCAAATCTGACACAAGTGCCCAACTAGTTTAAAGCCTAAAAAGTCACCATGAGATCAAAACGGATGCTATTTGATTGATGCATTTTATTCTAAAGAAGAAAAGCTTTCATTCCACCATTTTTTTGCGAGTTGTGTTGTTGTAAGGGTTAAAGCCTTCTTAGTCTTGTTTCAGTTTGCAACATTTCATGTTGCTAATGAGCAGGGATTTCAAACACTAAAGCATTTGGACTAAAAACATTCAGGCAGGTGCCAGAAGAAGATAACATGGAAAGAGGCTAAGTGCAATCAAGTTCTTTGTTGTATTATTCTTGCAGAGGAAGCAGAATTCCGCGTATTCCCAGAGCCCAGAGCGAGAGCTACAACTCGTTTCAACTGGGATCTGCTCTATCACCTTCTAAAGAAGTAGCAGAGACTCTTATGAAATAAGCTTTTGTCTGCTCCCTTCTGATGTTTGATCTCCAGAGATGAAGAGGCCTGACCCCTTTTTTAAACAAACAACAACGGCCATCTCCAAATGCCACTTGAGACGATAAAACAACATGAATTATCATTCTGCTCTGGTCTTCTTGCTTCCCAAGGCCTCAACGGAGGACAGCTAATGTGCTGATTTGATTTCTCCCACGATTAATATTATTCATTGATACTGTTGTCAGCCAGGTTACAAGAGGGAAGGGTTTCTTATCCACCATGCAAATTAGACACTTTCATGCAATGCTAATGGTTCTCTCTTGGTGTCTATGTTTGGAGGGATATTATCTGGTCAAGTCGAGTTGTGAAGTTCAATATTGCATTTATTCTCACAATGCACCAAATGGCTGATTAGCATGTTGGAGATCTGGCTTAGGCTGCTTAAAATGTACCTAAACAAAGCATGGTATTTTCTAACATACTGTAAAGATATTTGTAGTTAAGGTTTTTCTGACATGGCATTTAGTGGTGTGTGATAGAGATGCTGTGGTCGAAAGAAAGTTAGTTGGAGCAATGATAAGATGCCAAACAATCCTTGAGCAAGTTTTTCCCAGTCAAATCAATAATTAGCATGTTGGAGATACATTTTAGGCTGGCGAAACACAGCACTGCATGTTCAAGTGTACAGTCCAACTATCTGTACCAAAAAACAACAACAACGACAACAACTCTTTGGCAGATATGAATTTTCGCATGTCACAAAACTTTTTAGCCATCAAATTGGCAATTTTCATGTCACATAACTGGCTTCGACAATTTCAAAAGTGCCAATGCACAGCATGGCATTGTCTGGTGTATTATGGAATTATTTCCATCCAAATATAGTGCAATTCCTCACCTGATGTCATTTACACTAACATTATTCTGTGGCTCAAAGTAAAAGAGATCTTCTGGTTATAGTTCAGATGTGATTTGTTTAGACTGTTTGGTGGTCAAATAGAAAATTAGCATGTTGGTTTAGTCAATGCTAATTTAATGCTTCGGGATTCATCCCTAGGGAAAACAGTTTTCACATTTGCTGCCATGATTCTTTGTACCAAATAAAGACATCCATTACCCAGGGCAAAAATGAGCTGCCAGACTTGCCCGGATTAATTTTTTTCCAGTCAAAATCAATGGTTATCTTGTTGGAGTTATGGTTTAAACTGTCGAAACACAGCATTACAATTATTCAAACCAAAAATTAGCTTGATTCTTCTGCGGAAATCAAAGGTTCAGTTAACCTTGCTTATCATAACCAATCTTTTCTACAAGAACTGTTTGGACATCTAATTGCCAAGTTGCATATCACAAATTTATTTGTCACTTTAAAAAGAGCATGGTATTGTCTTGAGCAGGAGTTATTTCTATCAATATATATATACATATAGCACAATTCCTCATCAGATGTCATCTACACCAATGTGAAACTGTTGCCCAAGATTAGAGAGGTCTTTTGGTTACAGTTCAGATTTTTGTTCAGACTAACTGTGGGGTCACAGCACTGCATTTACTGAGATACTGCAGTTATTTGCAGAGAAGCTTTATTTCTTGATCAGAAACTATATTAGAGTCGTTCTTTGGGGAAACAGTTTTCACATTTGCTGCCATGGTTCTGTAGACCAAATCAAAGACATCCATTACTGAGGGCAAAGATTAGGTGCCCAACAGGCCCTGAGCAAATTTTGCCCAGACAAATCAATGGTTAGCTTGTTGGAGATATGGTTTATGCTGCCAAAACACAGCATTGCAATTATTTGAACCAATAATTAGCTCGATTCTTCTGCAGAATTCCAAGGTGCATTTATTTGCACGCCATAATGGATTTATTTTCTTCCAAAAAGGTTTGGCAATTAGCATAGTCACAGATCTATTTTCGTCACTTAAAAAGCGTATTAAAAAGGGTATTTCTATCAATATATATAGCGCAGTTCCTCACCATCAACACTAATTTGATGTTCTGGCCAAAAATAAAAGCCATCCATTGGGTACAGTTGAGATGAGACGGTTGAGCAATTTTAGTTTGGACTGTTGAGTAATCAGATGGACAATTAGCAAGTTGTTTTAGCCAATTTAATGTATCAGTGCACCGCACCATTATTTGAAAAGAACCTTGATCCCTTGTCAGAAACTATATTAGCTGAGATTCATCCTTTGGGAAAACAGTTTTCACATTTGCTGCATGATTCTGTAGACCAAATAAAATATTTTTCAGGGCAAATATTATGTGCCAAACAGTATTGCATGCAAGGCAGATTTAGACTTATACTCAGAAAACATGTCACAGCAAAACACCACCAAAGCATTTAGCAATGCCCCTTGAGTCGAAGCAAGCAATTGAATCTGAAAGGGTAGGTGCTGACAGTCAAAAGATGTGTTAATATTCATTGAAAGGAAATAGAGTGGGAACACAGGGAGGGAGACCTAGAGGCAGGCATGAAAGAATAGGCCAGAGAAAAGGGAATAGATGCATGAAGAGAGGATGAAAGTGAGAAGACTACGACTATCGCTGCAGACAGGAAAGAGTTCAGAATGTCAAAGACCCCAAGGTATTTAAAAAGGAAGACAGCGACGATATGTGTGTGTGCCTTAGACAAAGAGTGGAACCAAGGCGAGACGTCAAAAAGCACTCGAGTACTTTTTCTGGGTGACTCATTCCCAAAGAAGAATTCACCGCTCGCGAACCATTCATGAGCTCAGAATGGAAAGACTCAGGGAGGCTAGAATGCAAACCAACTAGTTGCTTTCCGAGACACGCCACCAAACCGTTTCCAACTTGGTATTCAGATGGTTTTCCGGTGACCTAGCATCTGCTTATTAGAACATCATGCGCCAAAATGATCAAGTTATTCTCACATGAGCTCATTAAGGACACTTAGTATGCAAGTCATAGCTCTGCAAACTCACCAGGTGGCAGTGGACTTTGGCCCTGCAAAGTTTGAATGGTAAATATAGCATGCAATATTCAAAAGGTTAAGTATGAGCGAAAAACTCAATATTAGAGAGCGACTCTCCACAGGACTAAATAATGGGCGTTTGACAATCAGACATGGGAATGACAATCTCATGAACTTTCATACTTGACGTAAAAAGTCCCCTTAATCTGACATTTTGGTATGACGCTCCTTGAAAAGCTCAAATTGCTTTTGTCAAGCTTTATCAAATTACTTTATTAGAGCATCACTAAACCGGAAAAAGGATCAAAGGTCACTGATGAATGTCAGGTGTATTCATTACCTGTTTGGCACTCGTTTGTCCTTTTGACTTCAGGCAAGTCTCAAACCCTCATTTGCAAATCAATTTGTACTTCATAAAAATCTTTATTCATAAGACAAAGCACTTAGGGTGACATAATGCGTAGCAACAGACCATTAAACTCAATTGCTTACGAAACCATCTTTGGTTTGACTTCCAAGTTGTTTAACCCTCATCACAACACTGAATGATTTTACAAAGCACAGTCCCAAGTCTGTCTTTATTCCAGGTCTTCTCTGTTCCAGGAAGGTTTTTTATTTTGCCTTCTTGCCCTTAGGTCTTTTATTCTTGCCTCCAGCTTTGGATGCTTCCTCCTGAAACGGAAAACATGAAAGACAAGTAATAAGACTGGAAATGTGTCAGGTTAAGTGAAAAAAAAATAGCTTAATAAATGCAAAGTCGTCCATGAAAACAAACAATTTCCAACTCCTTCATAGTCCTGTGAACAATTACCTGTGAGCATTCAAAGCATGGATTTGAGAATTGGAATTGAAACCCAATTTTTGCGTCGCTAGCACCATGTCTTAGCAATCAGCCTACCAGAAGACTTTGAGTTTGAGACTTTTATCAAATAGTGCATGTTTCCCTGATGCAATATAAAGCAACTGTGCCATAAATAATATCATTGTCATTTTTACCAGTAGAGTAGAAGGCTTGTTAAAATTCCTCTGACTGTTTTTTATTATTTATACCGCGTCTCCAGGGACCCGATGGTGTCCAAATGAGTGTTTGGGAAGAAGTCTGGTTTAATTATTCCACACGTGACATGCTCGCACCACGGCTACTCTGTCGTTATTATGCATTGTATGTTAATTACTCTTGAGCCGCGGTGGACAGAATGTGAACAATGAGTCAGCCGGCTCAAACTGCGAAGATAACACAACATTCATCTTCACCCTGAAAGAACAGCGTGATACATCTGAGCCTGAGACATGCACGGTGTTAGGAAATCTATACAAGCTGATGGCTCCAATCAGACAGCTAAACTACAAACTCAACACGTGCGCCGTGAAGAATCTCCAATACGCATTACTGAGTTCTTAAGTTCATAAAGAACCACGATGTTCATGCAATGCTAAATGGGCTGGAAATTATGGCAGTGAGGAGGACTCTCGAGTTAGCATTGCATGGATGATTTATCTCTTGACTAATGCATTTAAGCAGAGGTTTGACTGTGCATTCACTTTGTGTTACAGTTCTGAAGTGGCATAAAATAAAACTGTAATTAGCGGAATGCTCAAATCACAGTAATTAGTGTTTTTACAAAATACCCAATGTTTTTTAAGAGGCAGGTTCCTGTAATGGTCTCTTTGGTGGTGCGAGTAAACAACTAATATTTGTGTATGTATTAATCTACTGTTCATATAAATAAATACTAATTAACCAGGAATTATATAACACACATCATTTGTTTACATACCATGATCTTCATCATATATTGAAATAAACATACAAATATAATCCTTCTGTCCACGGCTAATGCTTGTAAGCCGATATTCGGCTCTACGTTCACTTAATGCAATATAGTTCTGGAGTGGCATGACAAAATAAAACTGTAATTAGCGAAATGCTCAAATTACAGTGATTACGTCTTTTTACAAAAGACCCACTAGTCTTTAATAAGCAGTTTTGCGTAATGGTGCGAGATTGTCAAGTAAACAAGTTTTGGGGCCGCTGAGTTGCGAAACATACTCTTTCCGTCCATTATGAAAGGAATTATAGAAAACCTTGGCTTAGAATAGAAGCAGAAGAAGAAAAGTGCTTTTAACGCCAATCACCGTTATGGCATGTGGCGCGACGGATACCAATTTCGAAACACGTCACAAATGATCTGAGGGCCTGAGCTCGAGCTCCTGAATCGTGACAGACTCAGTCGTGAAGAAAGCGGACCGTGATGAACAACACATGCTGCTTTAATTGACCCCAGCTTTCTGTAATGAATTCTAGCAAAGCCTTAAACAATCATATCACACATGCGTGTAATTGTATGTCTGCGATGTGACGACGCGTCCCTATTATCAGGGTAACCATAGCAGCCCCGCAGCTGAGCACGAGGCCTCATTTGCACAGAAATGAAAGAAAACAACAAACAAATGAATCCTCGGAAGAAGTCAGACGCATGCCGGCAAATCTCCTCACAACTAGTTTCTGTGTGACCTTATCACGGAGTAAGTGGCGGACACTCGAGAGGAGAGCTTCTCTCCATACGTGTTCACAGACGCGACCAAAAAAACAGGAATAGAGAGCATTTAGGACTTGATGAATGCAGCCAGACGAAGCTCAGAAGGAACAGAACAAACACGTCGACAGGAGACTTGTGCCACTTTACATTTAATAAAAAGATATCACAAGAACCCAATGACTTTCTGCGGATGTGGATTAAACTGACGGATTCTCATGACTTTGTATACATTTGTCTAGAAATTACCTATTTAAATTAATATCAGTTTATTAATATTTTTGGATGTATTAATCTGTGGTAACATGCATTGCTAAGAACTTCATTTGGACAACTTTAAAGATGATTTTCTCAATATTTAGATTTTTTTTGCACCCTCAGATTGCAGATTTGCAAAGAGTTGTATTTCAGCCAAATATTGTCCTATCATAAATACACAGCACACAAGCCTTTAAACTGTATAAGTGATAAACAGTCTGGGAAACAGCATGTTTGTTCTCATTCTTACTGAAGTGTCGGTGTAACCCTCCTGAATGAGGATGTTCCTGGCGCAGTTGTTGATGTGTTTGAAGCGGTCGGGCCCCAGCAGGATCCCGCCGTACCACCGAGAGACCACCACCAGCACGTTACGCACGTCCAGGATCTGTGCAGAAGCCAAAGAAAACACATTTCAACATTTCTGAAGCAATCTCTGACGGCGTGCTGCTCACAGAACCCTTCCAGTACAGCACCACATTTCTCATCTAAATGTAAACCAACAGTCTTTGGCACAAGTCTGAAACATCAGATGAGAGTCAATCCTGGCTTTAGCTAGGAAACCTGTTGCATGTCAGCAAATACACAACTTCTTAATGCAAAACATGTATTAGCTGAAAGATTAATTCATTTAAACAGTATAACATTGGCTGACAAGTCACTGATTCACAGACGTTTGCGCACAGCCTGTCAGTCCCTGTTTGGGAAAGGAGTCACTTCAAAGGCGCAGAATAGACTGAATATGTTCTCTGGGATGAATGACAGCTCTCAAGTGTCTTTACAGCGTTGTGTTTTTTCCCGCAGCGCGGCGGGGAGGGAAATCTCAGCCATCTGCACACGCCACCTCTATTAATAGTCCTTTCTCTTTCCAAACATGCAGTCAGATTCACAAACCAGGAAATAGTGGGATGAACTCCAACCGGCTAAATGAGCTCATGTTGAACGGCTGTTAGTGTTCGCTGCTGTATTTCCATTCATGCACCAAGGAAGAGGTCAACAGATCGGCCATATTAAACTTTATTATAGCATTTCCCCCCATTCAAAACCTTTCATGGACAAGAGTTACAAATTCTGAACATATTAATGCATCCATTTGTGTAAATAAAATACAAAAATAGTATGCAAAAATAAAATAAACCCTGAATGCAATCAGATGCAACAATCATGTCTCAAATAAATTGATAAATTGAACTTCAATGCTATGAGAGACTGGATGCTTTCAACTGAAAAGAGCAAACTATATCCAATATAGTATATTAAGTGACAAACTCTATCGTAGCGCTCAATGTTTCCATCTAACTAGTATTTTTGTTTCAATAGTTAGCAGTAAACCGGTTACCTTAAGCTATGTTAGCTGATTAATGCTGAATGTTATCTGTGGAATGGAAAATTCACAGAGGAACAGAAGAACTGAATCAACTGAATGAGTCATTTACACTTGGAACGCTTCGATTGATTCAAACTCGATACGATCCGAATCAACTGAATGAGTCATTACGCTATGAAAGCTCCGAATGATTCAAACTCGATACGATCTGAATCAACTGAATGAGTCATTTTCGATGGGAACGATCCGATTGATTCAGACTCGAGACGAACCGAATCAACCACATGAGTCATTTATGCTGGGAACGCTCCGATTGATTCAAACTCGATTTGATCCGAATCAACCGAATGAGTCATTTACGCTGGGAACATTCCGATTGATTCATACTCGAGACAAACAGAATCAATTGAATGAGTAATTTACGCTGGGAACGCTTAGATTGATTCAAACTCGAGACAAACAGAATCAACAGAATGAGTCATTTACGCTGGAAACGCTCCGATTGATTCAAACTCGATACGATCCGAATCAACCCGAATGAGTCATTTACGCTGGGAACGCTCCGATTGATTCAAACTCGATACGAACCAAATCAACCAAATGAGTCATTTACACTGGGAACGCTCCGATTGATTCAGACTCGAGACAAACAGAATCAACTGAATGAGTAATTTACGCTGGGAATGCTCCGATTGATTCAAACTCAATACGGACCAAATCAACCGAATGAGTCATTTACACTGGGAACGCTCCGATTGATTCAGACTCGAGACAAACAGAATCAACTGAATGAGTCATTTACGCTGGGAATGCTCCGATTGATTCAAACTCGAAACAAACAGAATCAACCGAATGAGTCATTTACACTGGGAACGCTCCGATTGATTCAGACTCGAGACAAACAGAATCAACTGAATGAGTCATTTACGCTGGGAATGCTCCGATTGATTCAAACTCGAAACAAACAGAATCAACCGAATGAGTCATTTACGCTGGGAACGCTCCGATTGATTCAAACTCGTGACTTCGATGATTCGTTCAAGCGAAAAACAGATCAGAAGAGCCATTCATTTTTTTATTTCGTCATCGCTTGTAATGATTTTAAAAAGGACATGATGGGTGAAACGAAAATGACATTCGGAATCAATGATATATCCATTAAAATGGACACAGAATTAAATTATATATTTAACGAAACATACAAATTTGATCATTATCATATCGGCATATAACAAAAATCATTTAGTTTTCACATTCACTCAGATACAATTTTTTGGTTTTCGTAGTAACTGTACAGTGAAGCAAAACTGGAAATAAATCACACTTGAGAGGAGATAATTTGAAAAACAACATCACAGAAGCTCCGTATCCTGATAAATTTAAGGAATGTCGCAGCAGACCGTGTGCTTATTTCCCGTCAGGGTTATTGACAGAAATGCTGTATGGGTTTTTTGGTCGAGTCTAAATGAAAGTGGGTAGAGATTACAGTGTCATGTCATATTTCACACCGGAGGGTGTTGATGCTGGCGCTCCGAGGCCTTTTAATCAGAGAACAGGAGATAAGCACGAAGATGAATGACACATCGGCGTGCAAATATCTGACACTGCAAGAAAGACACTGGGATCAGGACAGGAGGAGGGATGCTTGAAATGTGCAATCGACGTTTGACACGTGCACAGCTTACTTCAAACCACAGATTAAAGACAATGATGCATATTGCTTTTGTAAATAAAACAGATGACAAAAAGCCCCAAGTATTAGAAATGTCAAACAATTATTATTTTTTTGATCTAATTAATCACACATCAGTTTGAGCTGAGAAATCCCAAAAGATCATTTAAAGTCATTAGTGTGTTAGATGAGTAAAGCACTGGATTGCATTGAAAAAAATGCAGCTTTAGAAATGAAAACATTTTACTTCAATATTGCATAAAGATAATAAGAATTTAGAAATACTAAATAAAAAAATGTAGATATTCTAAATATGAAGCTAAAAGCACAAGTCACTGTCCCAATGAATGAGTCATTGAATCATTCATGTAACCGTTTCATTTTGAATGGCTATTTTTTATACAAGAATCTTTATGAATGAATCGCTAATGATTCATTAAGTAATGAATCACTGCTGTGTGTGGTTTAGACCTATACAACAGTTTTGCTGTAGCTTTGATTGGAACGATTGTTGTTTGCAAATGAGCAAAATGGATGATATTGACACTATTGTGTTTAAAATTGAACTCAATATTAACTTCACTGTAAAAAGTAATAACCTGCATTTTTTGTATAACTAATTAAAATTAGTTTTACTGGTATTAATTAGTGCTGTCAAACCATTAATCGCATCCAAAATAAAAGTTTTCATTTACATAATATATGTATGTACTGTGTAAATTTATTATTTATATATAAATACACATATGCAAGTATGCATTTCGGAAGTATTTACATGTATACATTTATATTCATGTAATTTACATTACATATAAATATATAAAAAATATAAACATAACATTTTTCGTAAGTATATAAATGCATGTGTGTGTGTATTTATATATAAATAATAAATATACACAGCACACACATATTATGTAAACAAAAAGTTGTATTTTGTATGCGATTAATCGCATACAGTACTTATATAAATTAATGCATTTAGTTGACTCAGTTATGCTAAACAATGTATTTGGTTTAAATATACATAAAAAATTAACCAAATAAAAATACATTTATATAAATATATAGATTTATAAATATAATTATTTTTATTAGCTGAGTGTTTTTCCAAACTAGACAGCCCATGTTACGATTTGCTTTTAAGAACAGCATTAACTTTCAGAACTTCTCCAGAAGAAAGCCATAACTTATGAAAACCCATGATCCCAATACAAGGAAGTCACCATATCATGAAGACATCCACGAGCCAATATTTCAGATGATCTCCTGACTCAAACACACATTACCTGCAGGAGATGGAGTAGTCGGCCCCCCGCTGCGGTTTCTCCATCGTCTTCGCAGTCCTGCAGGAAAGAGTTTTTATCCTCACAGTAGATCCTGATGAAAACATGAAGGCATTGTTAAGTAAATGTCAGAAAACAAATCACAGCTCTTTGCCCTGAGGACCCACAGGGGCCACTTTTACAAAAAGTGCCCATCCCAACGGCAGCGACTTGCTCTCGCATTACACTGCGTCCGGGGTTTTGTAGTCGTGGGTGTATTTCAGAGCAAAATTGGACGAGGATTTGGATGCGGTGTAATATCAGGCAAAGGGAGGAGTGTGGGAAATCGGGACGCCCTGCTGAGGGTTTTTCAGTGTTGAGCGCACAAGGTCCATCATTTGGGGAACAGTTGTTGGGAATGAAAGGCAGCAGCAGATGAACACAGTTGACAGTCACTTACCAACAGCCAAGAGACGAAGCGCTGCCCAGAGAGCACATATGGCTCCTCGTGTGTGTCAGAGATGGGAATGATGGGATTTTGAATGCTTTCTTTGGGTATCTGGTGTGATTAAAGTGGCCAATGGGTACTAAATCACAAAGTGTACGGTTCAGAGTTTTGATAAAACAACAAGACCTCACCAGATCAAATGCAAAAGTTAAAGAAGAAGAAGAAAAATATGGTTTAATGGTTTCTAAGGTTGTCCGAGTGGTTTTGACTATGGATTACAGTAAGAAACGTTAACATTGTGAAATATTTTACTATTTAAAATAGCTGTTTTCTATGCGGCTATGTAAAAATGAGTGCTGTCAAACGATTAATCGCGATTAATCGCATCCAAAATACAAGTTTTAGTTTACATAATATACGTGTACCGTGTATATTTATTATGTAAATATAAACATACACATACATGTATATAATATAATATAATATAATTATAAATATATAATTGTCAATGTAAAAATAATCAATGTAAAAGCAATTTTAAAATATAAACTGTATGAGTGAGTATTTATATTCAGTATATCAGAGTGATTTCTGAAGGATCATGTGACACTGAAGACTGGAGGAATGATGCTGAAAATACAGCTGCGCATCACAGGAATAAATTACACTTTAACAGATATTCACATAGAAAACAGTGATTTTAAATTGAAGTAATATTTCACATTTTTCTTTTATTTTGATTAAATAAATACAGCCTTGGTCAGCAGACGAGACCTTGAAAATGTTTATACATTTGAAATATTCCACACATTTACATGGTACTTTACCAATCTTCTGATCAAAATATTCTGCCGCAAGCCATTAATAAAGAACTCTCCGCGGTAATGACCGACAGCAATCAATAAGTAATCATAACTAATGTATTCAATAAATTGTAATGAAACCACCAGCTTTCTTTTGAGGTTTTGTGTGTTTGTGCTCCAGCTCTCCTCATTCGCCAGGGGCTTCAGAAACATGCTGAATGTCAATATCACCTGCGGTTTAATCTCAGCCACTCCACCCCTACTGTATGTCACTGATCATGTCATGAAGAAACCCTGCCGCAGCGCTCGCTCAAACACACACACACACACACGTACCGCATTGACGTTACAGTCTTCATGTCAATGCATGAACCTAAACGCATCGATAATTGAAATACTGGCTGAAATCTAATAACATACTAAGAAAAACTTCCCCTAGCAATTGCTGAATGCAGAACAGGGTTATCATAGTCAACTAAAACTAAAAAAAGCTTTATTACTAATTAAAAATGTTAACTGGAATAACACCATAATGTGACCCTGGAGCACAAAACCAATCTTAAGTCACTAGGGTATATTTGTAGCAATAACCAAAAATACATTGTATGGGTCAAAAATATATAAAAAAAAAGAATATCTGTAAATCTGATGTAAACTGAACTGTTGAATCTATCTTGTTTTAAGGATGGTTATAGTGATAAAAACATCTCAACATCCTTAGAACAAGATACATTGACTTATAAGAAATCCCATGAGATATCAGTTTTCAGAGAACGTACCTAGAATTAAGACTTTTTTTTTAGTACAGTGATTTATTTTTTCTTGTTTTAAAATGTAAACCTCAAACAATTTTGTAAAATGTTCACTTTAATACCTTTTCTATCAGTATGCAAATACTACAATGAGCATTTACTAATGCAATTCAAAGGGAGATTACTTTAATTATCTTAAAAAGTAGCTAGAATAACGAGATATGAACTGCAAGATAAACATCTATTGTAGAAATAAAACTAAATTATGCATGAAGGAACGAATGGATTCTGTAAATTAATATATATATATATATATATATATATATATATATATATATATATATATATATATATGTTAGTGTTTGCCTAAAAACTGTAAATCTTTATAATGAATTAAAAACTGAAATACCTGTATGCATAGATATTGTGAGTGGCACTTGCGATCTTCTTGTTTTCATATAAATGATTCAGAACCCTTTGAACCTGCAAGTAAATAAATAAATATAAACAAAAACATGGAAACCTACGTGCATACCAAACCAGATACTGTTTCCAACATACCTGCCGTCAGAATATGAAAAATATGTGAATAACTAAAACTGCTGGAAAGAGGCTGCAAGCAACAGAACATTTCACAGTGATGCAACACGACTGCCAACACATGAACAAGCACACGCTCACCATCACAGGCTCATTTCTCAGTCCCTGCTCGTCTTTAAAGGACCGCGGGCTGGTTTAAGAATCATCTGAAGAACGTATGTGTTAGATGGGTGTGTGCATTACATACTGACGCTAATAAAACACTGTTTCAAAGGACACGAGCAGACTTGAAGCGCAACTTATTACTGCTACGCAAACCAAGTCCTGCCACAACAGGTTCGGCCATAAACAACTCGTGGACGAATCTGAGCATATGAAATATTTATTTAAAAACAGCAACCTAAAACTCACAACCTCGAATTATACAGAAATATAAGCCTGTTTTTATTCACATACGGACACAGCTGAAAGCATTTCAATTTAAATAGTTGGCGCAATTGTTGCAATCATTAGACAATTGCGTATGCAACCAAAAAGATGATTCACTGATAAAAAAAAATAAAATGTAACTTCAGTTTTACTTCTTCAAAAGTTATTTTTACAGTAAAATTGACTAGGAATTTGTTAGTGAACATCTGTTCTTCACCAGTAGATGGCATTTGTACTTGATTAATTGATATCCAGCACTTTAATTGGTTGGCCTTTTTATTTTAGCCTTGTGGAGAGAAGCCCCGCCCACAGTGTAATCTGATTGGTCCACAATCAAGCTACTCATGTATATTAAACACATGAATGAAGAAAGATTGATTGGAGGAAATGGGAAACTGTTTCATCAATTAGCCCATTCGACTATAACTGGACGCCATAAGAGTCAAAGTCTATATTCATGACAGAAAAGAAGAGCATTTAAAGTAGACTTAACAATACTTTAATAAACTGTATGCAATCGTTTAACAATGCTATGTTTTGCAAACAAACTAAATCTAAAAAGTAATTACATACAAACTTTCAAATGTATGTTTCATAAAAATAGTCTAATTTAATATTAGTCAACCTACTTCCTGATTAAAAACGTTTCCTAGTGTAATTTAAAGCAGGATACTCTATTATAATGTTTTACAGCCAAGGAAGAGACTTCACAGAGGAAGAATCACATAAAGGTAAATCTACTCATTAATAAATATACATGGGTAACCCGTGTGACCAATTCTACATCTCAGTCTTGGGAAGTATCAATTACGATACCCATTTTTAGTTGTATGTGCAAACATTTCTGCTCTGATTGCCTGATTTTGGCCATCCAGCGTGAACCAAAAACTGGAATATTATTAAACCAAATCTGATCCAATCCCTGATCTAACACTACACCAAACCGTGAGTTCAGCAGAGAAAGAGAATTATATTTAATTCACCATAAACAACGTATATCAACAACTTTGCTTAGAAACCGTCAATTACGGACAGGTTTTAGGTGCTTAAGAAAGAAGCGACATATCCCTGATGCAATACAGGAAAAAACAGACTCACACAACCTTCACAGCGGCTCTGGGTTTTCATGGCTTTACAGGCAATATCTGGCTTTGCTAAAAGAACCAGCTGGGCGAGAGCGAGCAGATATTGAGTGTAAATCTGTTTTGTACACAACACCAAGGACTTCAAATATTGCTGGAAGACCCTTGGGAAGGACTCTGCCAGTTGTTTCTGTCCATCAAAATGGTTTTCAGCCTATTTGCGTTGAGTGTCCCTCCATTATTTACCAAGAAAGAGAGTCCAAAATAGGTACAGAGTGCTTGCTCGTACTGCAGAGTTGGACTGTATTGAAGCCAAAGAAAAACAGACAAATGCAACCGTCTTCTCGACTACAGTTTCATTCACGAGTCGAGAAAAGCAGCAAGCTTGATGCTAATGAATATGTACAGCGGCGCGCTCCCCTAAAGAAAGAGTTGTCACGAATTGGAGCCCCTATCAGTGCGATTCATCTGTTTTCTCTCCAGCTAATACTCTCGTCGTGAACACCTGTGTCGGGCTGAGGCTAATGAGATATCTTTTGAATGCTGTGTGCAAATGTTGCCTTTTTATCAGTGCTGATCTAAAGCAAATAGCAGGAAACACAAAGCAACATCCTCCAAAACGTAAAAACCCCGTTGATATTTCCTCGGAGGCTGCTTTGGGTTTTGTGTCGGGCTTTTGTGAAACCATCTTTGTGTGGAGCGGAAATCTAATTAAATGTTTTGAGATCTATAGCTTGTGAAGATGCTGAACACAAACAGGTGCGTGTTCCCCACCAGAGTCTGGCGTCTTGGGTTCACAGACAAACTCATTTACAAACTTCTGTCAACACTAACCTTTTATGGAAATTAGAGCACGGCCAAACTTTGAAGTTCCTGCTGATAACACAATATCAAAGATCAAAAAGCATCAAAATGGCCTCTGAAATCCCAATAGAACTACAAAGTGACAGAGATATGTGCCTGCGAATGCTTTTTTCCCCCCTTTCCCATGGCCTTGTTTGTATGGAACAATTCGAAGAGTGCGTCTAATGCACTCAGACAGACCCTCTCCGCTGTTCTGCTGAGCTAAACATGTCCATTGATTTTATATCAAGCTTGTCTAGCTAATTTTCGGACTGATAAGGTTGTTCAGTCCGCTTCAGGGCATCTGTATAGCACTGCAGGTGCAATGCGCCATAACTGTTGATTGTCAACCAAGAATCCATAGGCCACAAACTGTTTTCTCATGTGAAAAGAGGGATATTCTGGTCTCTAGATTCAGTTTGGGTTGTCCATGAGGCAAAAAACTTAATGCTGATTACTTAAAAAATATATAGTTCAACCATAAAGTAGAGCTGAAATGATTCGACAATGCAAACAACAAAAACTTGTCGACAAATACTTTTGTTGAGTAGTCGTTTGATCTCATATATCCTAATGTAAGAGTGTGAAATAATGTGGTTAGACCAGTGTGGCTCTGCAATTCAATGCAATTCAAGAGAAGACACAGCGTTTAGATGAATATGTATATATATGCTGCATGCTTTCCTCTCAATAACAACAACAAAAAACAAAACTGACAGCGGTGAGAAAGCAGCAGTTAAGAAAGCATCAGATTACAGCGATGTGAATGTTTGCAGAAGCTCTGAATATGTAGAACTCAATATTTTAACTAATTGCAAAAACTGACTAATTAAAGTCTACTGATTAATAAGTTAAATAATCAATGATTAGTCAATTAATCATTCTAATAATCGTTAGATTGATCGATTAACAAAATAATCATTTGTTGCAGCCCTACAGATTTTAAAACTCTAGACATCATATACTTACTAATGGTTACAGAGGAAAAACTGGGCATCATACACTAAATGACTGAGGATCACACACTATCAGACTTTAATGTGCTTCAACGTAACAAACTCGTGCAGAAACACATCACAAATAATTAAAAAAAGTTTTAAAATTGGCTCAAAATATCAGACATGATGATTTGGACTAGATAGAATCAGAGTCTGATGCTTAACAATACAAGTTTCTGCTCATTGGTGCAGAATTGGTGTAAATTGGTGCAAAGTTGAGCAGTATAGTCCAGACTTCAGTGAAGTTACGGCACGGATGAAGCTAATTTTAAAGCTAGCCACATGAATATATCAACATCCCTTTTGGAGCCCTGAGAGGCAAAGATAATGGAAAAAGCTAATCAAAAAAAAGACAAAGAGGAAAGAAAAGAAATGATAAGAGAAAAAAATTATATTAATGCACTTCCGTCAGAATGAATTTTAAAGAGTAAACATCTACAGCAGATGACATTAATCAAGCACTCGGTCTGTCTGAAACATCATCTACCATCTAATTTACCCAAAGAACTGTAATTTAATTCCTCACTTGTCTGGGGGATTTCAAACGAGTTTTTATAAAGCTCCTCATTTGCATTAGCTGTATTATACTGAAAATCATCTCAGGTTCATAACTGCAAATGCTTTAAACACACCTGCACATAAAGACGCGGCATTAAAGAAAAGAACAAGATTCAGCACTCACCACACTTACAATTTGAACAAAATACGGCGTGACGGATTTACTTTATAGTGAGGCATAATTATGCCTCATGCCACTCCATTCAGCAAAAATACATTTTCAAGAACTTTAAGGTACATTTTTCATCTTCATTTTAAATGGGAACAATACGTTCTTCACTCACTTGATTTCCTCAAATTGTAAAATAAGCGTTAGGCAGTAAAAGCAATTGTTGTTTTGTGATCTAAATGCTCAAATGGAGGAAGCAGAAAAGTTTGAATATTCATAAAAAGAGTCTGGACTTCCCAGAATGCCCTAGTAACTGCTCAACCACATGTTTAAACACCCAGAACACTCTATTTACCACGTTGCACCGTCCTAGCAATCACCCAGGAAAACAAAGTAGCCCAAATGTAAACACATCTACGTAATAAACACTCCAGCACTTGAAAACACCAGCTGTATGGGTTCGTAAACCCACTGTGTGCTTCACAAATGCATCCACTTAGATATAAAGCCGGCGGAAGGCTGAACATTTAAATAGTCAGCGTTTAGCTTCAAACTGTCAATCACACAAAGAAAATTGGTTTATGCATGAACAAGTGGCGGAAATGCCAACGTCTTACTTAAGGGCAGAGTGTCATTGAAGACGACTGCTCTTCTGTCGCTCAACATTCGCGGTATCAAGCGCGCTGTAACTGATGCACAATGCCGACACCTGTGCAGGCCACAGACCTCGATGAGGAATGTGGAAGACAATGAAGTTTGGGGAAGGGGGGTTTCTATGCAGCCTGTAATGATGTGGTAAGAGCCGCGGCGTCAGGGCCAGCTGTGCGTGAGTCATACGCCATGCATCCAGCTGGGCACGGTGAACGACGATGCTGCAGTCACACGTCAAGTGTCTGTTTGCTCCGACACACGGGGGAGGGACTCGACAGTCAACTCCACAAGTTAAAAAGAGAAGAAAGCAAGCGCTGAGGGCATTAGAGACCCGAGTGATCGGCGTTTCAAAAACAGTGTCAAGCGCTGATATGCGAAACAATGGCGGCTGTTATTAAACCCAGATTCTGCAGGCCTGATATCTTTGGCAAGAAAAATGGTTTAGTTGGCACACAGAGTCTGATAGAAGGAACACGGGTAATGACTCACACCTGTTTAGGAGTCACCACCGCGGCTAAATGAGGCTGGAACGTGCTCCGTCTATCCGTGATAGTCTCCCTGTGTTTAATCAGTGGCAACTCTTCATCTACAACAAAAAAAAACAAAACAACAAAAGCAAATAAAAGCAGTCCTTTGAATGACTGGCGAGCCACTAATGACTAATTGACTTGGATCGCTTTACACAAGACGTGCCTGTCATCGCTACTTTGAACGAAGTTTTAAAGTCAAATATGACCAAACACTTTACTTTCTCAAAGCTCAGGTGCTTGAAGAACTTCCCACTTTTCATGATCTAATCCCTTTCGTGTTGATAAATTAAAAAGAGTCACGAACAATGGGTCTCATTTACTAAGCATGTATATGCCACAATACAGTTGAATACATACATTCTTCAGTTTTTGAATGGTTTTCAGTTCATTTCGGAGTGTTTAGTGCAACAGATTAATATAATAAACTCCTGTGAACTTCTGTACACTGGAAAAAAGCATGGATTATTATATGTCTACTAAAAGTGTTTTTTGACAGGTATTATTTTTCCCATTTTACTCCAAAATAGAATGGTTTGGCCATTATTAAGCACTATAAACACATAATCACCCTAGTATACGCATAAACTGAAATATGTGCATTAATGTTTCATCAAACGTAACAAAAACTTGTCAAATACATTTTAATTGGCATATTTAAGTGTGAAAATAACTGAAGGGAATGTCTATTTGCTAACTAACATCCCAATATTTTTTACAAATTACAAAAGCAATGAAAATACAGGTATCAGTATGCGGTACCAAAAACATAGCCCTCATTCTGGAAAATGTGGTCTCGTGGCATCCCTACACACAATTGTTAGTTATTAAGACCCAGTGTTTCTTTCTTAAGGAATTCCTTTGGAGAATGGTAATAAATGTCAGTATACTGAAACGTACCATCAGAAACACTGGAGAGGAGCTGAGCTGTTTGGTTGGTGAGTTTTAGCATGCTGTAGTCTGGAAGATCGTCCTCGTCGTAGTCATGACCTTCTTCCTCTGTTGTCACCGTCTTACCCATTTCTGGTCCATCTAAAAATACAGATACATGCACAGGACAATGAATTGTAGTGGAAACGAATAATTGAACAGACCATTGGACATTTCAGTCAATCGGCAATAACGCCAAGGACATCTAATGCAAATATGCAAGACATTTTACTCTATAAATTGATTTCTAAAGATTAAAATAAATAGTGCTCAAAATGTTAATAAAAAAAGGTCAGTGACATTCTTCCACAAGTTTCTTTAATTAATCTTCAAACATAGTTTGAATAGTCCTTAACACCTCTTTTAAAACAACACATACTTGGCCCTGTATAACCCCATACTATAATTTGAAGGGTCAAAGCGCACTTCTATCAAGATTTCAAAGCAACTAAGATAAATAATGCATGGAAACATCTCAAAGAGCCACATTCATTAAACAACAGCAGTTGAACATGAACTGAATGCAACAATTTACACTCAGAAAAGGCTCTTTATTGGCATCTGTGTTCAATGGAGAAACTCTGATGCCAATAAAAAAAAAATATATATATATATGTGTGTGTGTGTGTGTGTGTGTGTATGTATATATATATATATATATATATATATATATATATATATATATATATATATATATATATATATATATATATATATATATATTAAATTAGTGGAAAAGGTTCTTTAGATTATTAATATGTTCTTCAAATTGATTCTTTTAAGAACTGTTCACTGCAAGGTTCTTTGGGAACCCAAAATGTTTCTTCTATGGCATCACTGCAAATACCCATTTCTGAGACCTATTTTTAAGAGTACGCTAAAAACACATTCGGACTCAAATCACTGTCAGTCGTTGAAATCATTTGAAATCTTGAAACGAGGAATTAAATGAGACCTAAATTAAGTCGCAATCAGCCGTTCCAGCTGTTCTGAAGTACGGCATTAAGATTCAGTGATAAAAACAGCTTTCCCACACATTCGACCAAGGAATCTCCTTGACTTCTCCATTTTCATGGTCATAGAGGCTCAAAATGTTTCAAAATCCCTTTTCAGAGATCGCTAGGGATGATTTTCATTTGTATGCCCTGTCAGGTACTAGGTCTTGGCACCAGGGCATCGTAACAATGGGAAAAGTGGGAGGAAGACATTATGAATCTCATCAGCCTCTCTTCATGAAACACGACATGCTTTTAAATGCCTAGTTGACATTCATATGAGACACTATTTGAAAGCTTAAATGCTTAGTTCAATGATTAGAGCCAAAGCTCTGTGAATTTTAAAAAGTGCTAATTTTTTGCTGAAGATTATTTTCTTTTCATCTGTTGTTCACATCTTGTGTCCTCAGGAAGTTTGTTCAGCACACAAACTCTGTGCCAGATGTGGACTGGATAATGAATATTAATTGCATTATGTGACCGTTGGCAGAGATTTCTGCTTGATCATAATGCTGACGTTCCCCATCAAACCAAATTAACCTCTTTAAAATATCTCGCTATGCACCCAAATTTGGGAAATAGACTAGTTTCTGAAAGTTTAAGAGGTTGCGATTAAATGTCAACGTACAAATGTCAAGAAAAAATAAAATAAAAATCCTTAGATCCGAACACATCTCAATTGGTTTTCTGGGTTCCCAAGTGCCTTGAAATTCCAGTGACTTCAAGGATTTCAATGACTATTCCAGGTCTAGAAATCACACGTTTTAATCACCAGGTTTTCCATGACTGTTGCCATACCCTGGTCAGTATAGTCAAGCACATATTACAACCCTTCTGACCACAAAATTAACCTCAAGCTCATCTTTAAACAAACGCCTGAATAATCGAATCAGAAAATACATCTGAAACTGCGCTTGGCTTTTCTTTCCTGTTTAGTTCAGTAAATCTGAGGCACATCGATATGGGAATTTAATTATAGCTTGTCAAAAAATGTAACTGGTTCCAAAATTTTGACTTCCTTCCATTTCTCCTCAACCGCCCCCACCTCTCAGTGTCAGACGTGAATATTCATGCCCCGAGGAAATACAAAAAAAAAAAAAAAACACAACCTTTTGATCTCTCTGAGGGGCCTTCACTGCACAACCTGCAGTAACTAGGCTCTCATCTGCATAATTACTCTAAAAACAGAGCTGATGTTTGCTGAGTGTGAAGGGAGGTGCCACTTTTCATGACAATGTTGAATATTAGGCCTGTAATCATTCAGCTGATGAGGGAAGACGCTAATAACCTTCCCTCTGAAGTTTGATATTAGATTAAGTTACTTCTTCCAAAGTGACGTTACCGTCAACGTTAGCCATGTATTGGAATGAGCCGGGTGTATTTAGGCCTGTTTGTTTACCAAAACGTGTGGGGGGAACAAATTAGCATCGCTAATGTAATATTCACACTACAAAAAAGAAACAACCGCATGACACACTGAGCACATCACAGTGAAACAATGGGGTTTCGGAATCGCACACGGAGTCGTCAAAGCCGAAACGTTCATTTGAAAACATAAGAAATCAAGTTGGAACGAGACAGATGTTCAAAACAGGTAATCAAGGGCTTGATTTAACTTTGGCGTTCGTTTCTTCAAAACACTAATGAATCATTCAAAAGACAGATTCTCCGTAGGACACGGGCAACCTGTCGAAGTCGTGATCTCGAGATTTGGAGTTAAACGAACGGTGTAGTAAACAACACACGGTCGATGTCGTCAATTGCTTCCAATTTGCTTGACATGCTGAATACAGGTTCTTTGCCAAATCTTTTTACATCTGCTCACACTAGTTACATTAGAAATTTAATTCATGGGACCACTACCAAAAAACTATTTACGGTGGTTAGCTGGTGTCTAGTTTGCAATATGTTGTTTTTAGAGGTTTTCTGGTCCACTGGTTACTCCAAAAGATGAGCTAATCTAACTTAAACCAAGTACATACTACATTCAGCCTACGATTGTCACCCGAGACAGATTTTGGACAAATTTCTGATGGTGTCACGGCCCTGCGGTCTAATGACTTCTACAATGGCCTAATGAAGAGAATAATGATACATGTGGAAAAACAGATCGATGTAAAAACAACATCATATCCTGTTTCTCCTCAAGAAGTCGATCCAAATTAAGTCATTTCCATCCTACAGACATCTGCTGATAAATAAACACTGATATCTGGGTGCAGGAGAAATTCGACAGTTCATTTCCATCTACTACAGACACTGTTACAATACGAAGCTGGTTGAAATTGGGTAAACTTATCCTTTAACCAACAACAACAATGAAAATGCAAAGAAAAATGGCTTTAAACCAGCAATATCCTGCATTCATTCACAGTTTCTGCCCTGATGGTTTCTAGTAAGTGCTCATGCAGTGGATCACCATCTGCTCTGCACCTCGAGATTGATTTTGTCAGCAGGGATGTGTCTCGTATACAGGTGTTGTGATAGGATGTCAAGACTCAATGTGCAGAACGCTTACTGATGGGTGAAGGTCAAATCAGAAGGTCTGTTTACCACTGTGATTACATCCTGATTACCATCATTTAGTTTTGTCACCTTGAACCGTTTGACAGTAAAGCTGCACTCCTTCTCAACACTTATCACTCAAACTTTGCTACGTCTACAAACGTGCAATTTTGTTTCTATTAAAGGGTTCTAATGAAGCAAGATCTGATACGTTCGCCAACCCACACTCCTGTAATTGAGTGTCTTTCTTTCTACATCTGATTTTATGGAGTGTGGCACCTTACGAAGACCTTGTGACAAGGCGAGACTTAAAATAATTAATGGGACTTGGCTAGTCACGCGCGCATTTCCATTTTTCCCCCCACCATTCAGTTGGAGATCCATTTCCCTCTTGAGTGCACCATTCATGGGAACTCATTTGCATATTAAAACCGTTGACATACATACATAATTTCAAGTCGCAATTATCACATTCAGCGAAAGGCGTGGGTGAGCTGTCCTTCAAAAACAATAGCTTTTAAGGATTCGTTTGGTAGTGGACTATCGTCTGACCGTTAACCAGTGCTAAGCCTAGATAAAATTGCATGCTACTTGTACTAGTATGGAACAACAAGAAACAAGTAGCACTTTAAATTGATAGCCAGTTGACGTTATTTGTAGATTGCAATGGTTTTTTTTGCATCGACATACCACCAATGGGTAATTAGTTTCTATTGTAGCACGTTACTGGCAGACAGAACTACAAATCAAAGACTTGACAATATTATGGGATACCAATGAGACGTTTCTATATGAAATTACGTAACAGGAGATTATGTAACAGATATACTTAAAAATTCTAATGAGCAGGATGCAGATAGTTTGTGTAAAAAAAAAACACCACTTGCAGACTTGGCCTCCTCTCAAAATGTCTTCTTCCCAACCAAATCTGTCAATCCAGAACATGCAAAAATGACAGACAGGTATCCACTACCTACACATTTTTGATTGAGCCAAAAATGAAAAGCACAGCTAGCAAGGAATCAGGGGCTGTCATGCAGTGTGATTTCTCAGGACACCTTGTGAGCTTTTGGGTAACAGGGACATTTTATATGACAGAAAAATGCCTGCATGCAACAAATAAACCTGTCTACACTCAGATGAACTCTACTTGGGGAAAAAAAGAGTTATCGATCCAAGCTAACAAAGCTAATTCCCTCCTCTAAAAAGGTTTTAAAAAAAAGAAGATCTTCTCCACCTTCCAAGAAGAGCCGAGAAAACGATCTGAGTGTCAAAACCCATCAGGGTCAATTCTTGGACTTGCCACTGACCTCATGGGAACTTTTAGAGCCCTGGTGAAAAAGATTAACAGGTTCTGTCAAGGCAGCACAAGACTCTTCATCGATTACGATTAGATCTCCCCAACGCCGAGGTCTGTGACAGGAGGGAGAAGGAGCGCTCTTAAAAAACCCATCTACCTTCACCGCGGCAGGCTGCAGTGTTTATTTGATCCAAACAATTCGACTTTATCGAGATCAAAGGCATGGATCCAATATCCAGCGTGCAATAATTCTGGCAAACATTATGTTCAAAGGCAAGAGATATTTGAGGCAGACGAGGAGAAATGACATGGGAACAAGTGACTGGGCTACTCAAGTGAATAGCATCCCAACCTTTTGCATTGTGTGGCGATTCAGAAGTATTTCAATGTGCAGGGAAAACGTGTGAACGTCCAGAGATTGGACTTGTGGGATATTATCCTGTCAGGTGCTGAGGTCCTGTCAACTGCCCACTCAGTATCTACAGGGTTATTTTTATCATAATGATAGCACACTGAAGTGAACCTTCCTGTAGCTCAAACAAGTAGCTAACAAGAACAAGATCATTGGTTTGATTCCCTAGGAAAGAGATGATAGAATTGTACCTTGAATGCTTTTAATAAAAAGCATCTACCAAATGCATAAATGTAATAGTAACCTGATGTTGGCACAAGTATTAACCACAACCAGTCAAAATGAGTTTGTTAAGCCATTTCAAACCAGTTTAACTTTTGTAAGACGTTTTGTTTGAGCAATGGGAACCAGCAATGGTTTTTATAAATAGGTATTCACAGCACAGAATCCACCATGTTTCCATCACAAACAAAAGTTGCCATACCATGTCAAAGCTTGCACCACTTGATCCGCCTCCGGGGTCTTTTGATTGGTGTAACATTTTTTATTATTTAACACAACACTCGCATGCGAGATGCTTCAAAAGACTCAACAGTCATAAACCTCCGTAGAGCGCAGACTAAGAAAATATTAACAGGATTAAAACAACGAAATAACTGACATGGGAAAATTATGTTAGCAGGTCTAAATCTTGGTTTTGATTTCTTTTCGCTTAATCGTCCAGCCCCACTTGGGATATTCCCATTTGGAAGCCAATTTATGTCAAAGCACTATATGGGTATACTATAGAACGTTGGGAAACAACTTTGGACCCCATTCAATTTCAGTGTATGAACATTTGTGTGTGTGTGTGTGTGTGTTTATTATAAAATGATTGGGATATTTTCATTTGGAAACCGTTTTTTATAAAACCGCCAGCTAGATGTTTTATACAATGTTGGGAACCAAACGTCTTTGGACCCAACTGACTCTCATTCTATGGATGGAAAACACACTTGAACATATTTCAAAATACCTTCTTTAGTGAAATATGATAAATTGCTTGGGATATTCCCATTTGGAAAAACATTTTGCTAAAAGCGGCAGCTATATTTGTTTCGTTGAATGTTGGGAACCACACGACTTTGGACCTCATTGATTTTCATTGAATGGATAAAAAAAAAAAAAGAAACAGTGAATTTTTGAAAATGAAGATCTTTTTTCACATATGATAAGATGCTTGGGACATTCCCATATGGAAACTGCTTTCGACAAAGGCATCAGCATAAATGTGTTCTAAAACCCAATCCCAGCCATATGTTTCAATGCACTGTAACTACATACTTCTGGACTCTGCCGAGATTTTATAACTTCTTTGGTTACTGAGATGCTGCTCTCCACCTACCAGTTTCGAACAATCAAAAGAGGCTGCTCTCCGTGAGCTGAAGGGTCTATTACTTCTAGGTTAATGACAGGCCGTGTACCTGATTGCCAGCAGGCCCCGTGCACCTGTTTCAATTGTGCCTCCTTCCTGTATATCGCCGCAGAGAGCTCTGTAAGCCTCCTATTCTTTTCAAAGGGCTGATGAAACCACAGACCCGAACATTTGCTTGATTTCTCGATGTCGAGCACCTATGCATTTTTTGTGTTTTCGCATCTGGATACAGAGACGGTCATGTGTAATTTCCATTCGCCGGTGGAACGCCGTGTTCCTTAAAAGCCGGAGGAAATAAATGACAGCGTGATACCCCTCCTGACTCTAATTCTCCCGCTTCCCAGAGTTCACTTTACACAAAAATGAGCGCGCTTTGGGGCTCACAACAACACAACAAAACAAACCCCTCGTGGGGCTTTAAAACAGAGCGCAATTAGTTCCCAGAAGGGAACGGCGTCTGGTGCGGTGACAAAATCCAAAAGCACAAACGCTCCGCCGTCTGTGTCTGTAATGAGAAGATGTCTGGGAAAACACTTTCTGTAAATGCGTCTATGTTCTACAGAATATAAAGCTGAAAAGTTTCACTGAATCTGAATCAACATTTGCTTCATGAGACATGCAAGAATCGCTGGCATTCCTGACACCACGTTAAAACTGAAGAAAGGTGGGGAAGATCCACCAATAATGCCTTGTGCATGGGTCGTGTGAGCTGTGCAATCATGTTAATTACTGACTCCACCATCTAATCTCTCACCAGTGACAGACCTATTTATACAGTCGCTAGATATGGATCAGTCTTGCATAATAAAGATTGATTTGAGCCTCTCATATCTCATTTCATCTACTGCCCCCTACTGTACAACCCCTAATCAGCTCACATATTACTTCTGAAAAGCCACTTTCATAACTTACCAATCATTATAAGAAACAATGAAGGTGAGACTAATTCAGCTCCACTAGCTCTTACCTGCACTTTGTGATTTTTCGACGAGGAATTCTCTTATTTTCTCCACCCACAGATACAGAATACTCTCCCCTGTATTCTCCCTATATTAAAAACAGAAACAGATGTGACAGAAATTATACTGAATACAGATGACGGTTATGAAGTGTCAGTAGTGACTGATGCAGATATTACACCGACACACATACTCACACGTACAGCTCCTCTAAACTGTTGGCCAGAGTCATTCTGTCTGCTCCTCTGAGCCAGCCAGCGCTGTCAGGACACAAACAACACATCAGTCACACAAGCTATTCAGCTCCCAACACAAGACTCAAACCGCAAGCAATCAGACGTCAACCGTCAACGTTACTTGATCTGATACACCGGAGGCGCCGAGCTCGGGTAATCTGGAGGAAGTATGATCTTCAAACAGACAGAAACACACATTAGACGTTCGTGAACACATCTGTGACTCTGGAGCACAAAACCATAGTCATAAGCAGCACAGTTGCATTTGTATGGGTCCAAAAATAACACTTTTTCTTTTATGCCAAAAAATCATCAGGATATTGAGTAAAGATCATGTTCCATGAAGATATTTAGTACATTTCCTACCATAAATATATAAAAACTGCTTATTTGAATAGTAATATGCATAGCTAAAACTTCATTTGAACAACTGTAAAGATGATTTTCTCAGTATTTAGATTTTTTTGCACCCTCAGATTTTCAAATAGCTTTACCTCAGCCAAATGTTATCCGATCATAACAAACCATACATCAATGGAGAGCTCAATATTCAGCTTTCAGATGATGTATCAATCTCAATTTCCAAAAATGTACCCTTCTGACTGGTTTTGTGCCCCAGGGTCACATTCAGCACACTGATAAGTCAGATGTGTGACTCTCGCACCTGTAAACAGAGCGTAAGTGTGGGCCGCTGCGAGTCATCTGACACTCTGATGCAGAAAACTCTGGCCGCTTCATCGATCACACACCACTCGTCCCCGTAGATGGAGGACAGCGCCTCGATCTCCTCCATCTGCAACACACACACACACA